>NC_142517.1:163460000-163760000 GCF_057876585.1 Rhinolophus sinicus | reverse complement strand
TTCCATTAGGTTTGGGAAGTTCTCATTGACTATTTGTTTGAATAGACTCTCTGTGCCCTTCTCCCTCTCTTCTCTTTCTGGTATACTCATTATTCTTATATTTCTCTTTCTGATGGGCTCAGATAGTTCTTATAGAGTTCTTTCATTTCTTTTAACTCTCAAGTATCTCTCTTCTTCCATCTGTGTCATTTCCAGATTTCTATTTTGATATCACTAATTCTTTCTTCCATCTGGTCAGCTCTATTTCCTAAGCTGGCTATTTCATTCTTCATCTCTTTTACTGAGTTCTTTAACTCCAGAATTTCTATTTGGTTCTTTTTTAAAATTTCAATCTCTTTGATAAAATGTTCATTTTGTTCTTTGATTGTGTTTCTGAGTTCATTAAACTGCCTGTCTGTGTTTTTCTTGCATCTTGTTGAGTTTTTTAAGAACTGCAATCTTGAATTCTCTGTCATTTAAGCCACATATTTCCATATCTTTAAGTTCATTTTCTGGAGATTTTTCATTTTCTTTCTGAGCTGCCTTATTGGTTATTTATGGAAACTAATGGATTATTTCTCTTTCTGGGCATATATGGGAGTAATTCTTCAGCAGGTTGATATGAAGAGGTCTTTCTTTTGCTTTACAGTAGTTAGTGCTGGAGTGTTTTAGTTTCTCTTTAGCTATTCTGGCTTCTCGTGTGGTGGGAGGTTTCCTGGGGAGGTGGGCATTTCCTCTGTGACCTGGTCGCCTTGGTCTCAGTACATGACCTCTATGGGAGGATATGGTGGGTGATGGGGTTCTGAGCCCCTGAAATCCCAGTGCTGCCCCTGCAGCCATATGCAGAGCTGTGAGCCTCAGCATCCCTAGGTGCCCCCACTGGGATCAGCTGTGAAAAGTAGGGACAGGATAGGCTGGGAGATGTGGCTGGTATGTGTGTGGCTTTGTTCTCCTCTGAGTAATAGTGATGGGTAGACCATAGCTGCCTCACCCCTGTAGTTCCTCCCTTATCACTGGAATTAGCTGCATTGTACATGCCACTCAGGGACTGTCTCTCCAGTTCTCAGGGCTGTAGATATTAGATCTTTAATCCAACACCACTACTATTTTTTTCTGGGGCCTGCTGCTAACACTGGGAGGGTGTGGGGGAGGTAAGCTCTGAGAGGGTAGGGAGAGGCAGCTGGGCCCTGTGGCTTTGTTATCTGCCTGGCAGTGAGGTCTGTTAGATGGTAGTTGTAGCCCTGAGGTCTCTGCCCCAATCACTGGGTTCAGCCGTATTATATGGTAGTCCCTCAGGGAGGATGGCTGGGGCCATAGAGGGTGCACCTGCAGTCTCAATCCTCCCCTTTTCCTGGGACTGCAGTGAGCTCTGGGCTGCACCCCGTGGCCCCCGTCTCTGTACTTTTTCCTCCCCTCCTCCTGTTTGCCCTGATTTACCCACCTTCAGATGTTTCAATGTGTGGGTCTCGCAGATGTATTTGTGTGTTGCATTATAGCTGCTGAATTATAGCTGTTGAACTGGCAACTTCAAGGGGAGATATCAAGGAGCACCCCTCATGCCACCATGTTTCTCATATCATTGCTTTGTCATTCCTTTTAGAAAGCCTGATTTAGCTTTATATAGAGTAGAAGAGGGGAATAGAGATGGAGAAACAGTCTATAGCAGGCAGGGCAAAAAGACAGCTGACTGTTGGCAACAGGGAACTTGTCATTGACCTAGCGTGAGTCACAGAGTAGCCAGCTGGGCTGGAGAAAGACTTGGCAGTTTGCTATGTGTGTGGTGATGAGATATGTTGGGTTTGTGAGGGCATCAAAGGGTGAAATGCCAAGGACTTTTAATTGGCCCTGAGAATTGAAAAGCAGGTCATTAGAGAGATGGTTTGTACAAAGGTGAGTTGGCAATTGGAAAGGGATTCTCCTTTCTGCAAGATGAGTGACTGCAGTGATAGAGTTAGAGGTTTGTGTGGGGAGGAAATTGGGGGCCTTGCCCTGGATGCAGGTGAAACAGCCGGGCATGAAGTGAGGGTGCTGAGTAGAACTCTCTCTAGCCTTTCCCCAAGTGTAGAGCTGTGGTTCCTAAAGTTATTTAGGTTGTAGACTCACTGAGAATGTGATGAAGGCTTGCTATGGAATCTCACTCTAGAACAGGGTTTCTCAACCTTGCACTAGTGACATTTTGAGCCAGATAATTCTTCGTTATGGGGCCTTTCCTGTGCGTTGTAGTATGTTTAGCAGCATTGCTTGCTTCTGCCTCCTGGATGCGAGTAACCCCAACCCCCACCCCAAGTAGTGACACTACTAATGTCTCCACACATTGCCAAATGTCCCTGGGAAGCAAAATTGACCCTGATTTGAGAACCACTGCTCTAGAAATATACAAATATATCCAAAATTTCTAAGGGGTGAGGATTTGCTGACTCTTGAAACTTATTCATGATCCTCCCTTGCGTTAATATTAAAATATCTGTAGCACCTCCTGTTCTGATTTCTCAAAGAAGCGAAATCTCTCAGGTCATGGAATCATGGGTCTGAGAGCCACAAGGGACCCACTTATTCTACCAATTTTCTGAAGGGTATGGAGAATTTTTAATCTATTAAAAAAAGGGGCGGGGAGCTTAGGTTTATGAAATTTAAATTACTTATGTCTTGTCACACTTAAATTACTTACCTATGATGTCATGGGGTGCAAGAACCCGGATTCCCTATCTCCTGGGATAAATACATCCTTGTCCAATGGTTCTAGGCTGCCAGTATATGAAACTTCTGTAAAGTTACTTTGGCTAATAACTACAACATTACACTGCACTACATCTTCTTTCCATCTTTCTCTTCCTTTATACTCAATGGGCCCTGAGTGACTGCTTTCCTATGAGGTACTGTACACACAGAGGTGAATGGAATTAAAAACAATTTTTTTCATTTTTTTCATTATAGTTGACATACATTATATTAGTTTCATGTGTACACCATAGTGATTAGACATTCATATATCTTATGAAGTGATCACCCCAATAAATCTAGTACCCCATTGATAGATACCATGTGTAGCTATTACAATATTATTGACTATATTCTTTATGCTATACTTTACATCCCCATGACTATTTTGTAACTACCAATTTGTACTTCTTAATCCCTTTCCCTTTTTCACCCATCCCCCCCAAACCCCTCCCATCTGGCAACCCTCAAAATGTTCTCTGTATCTATTAATATAAGTTTGTATTGGTTTTGTTTGTTTGTTTATCTTGTTCTTTAGATCCCACATATAAGTGAAATAATATGACGTTAGTCTTACTCTGTCTGACTTACTTGACTCAGCATAATATTCTCTAGCTTTATCCATGTTGGTGCAGATGACAAGATTTCATTCTTTTTAATGGCTGAATAATAGTCCATTGTATATACACGTATGTACCACCTCTTCTTTATCCGTTCATCCATTGATGGACACCCAGGTTGCCTCCATATCTTGACTATGTAAATAATGCTGCATTGAACATATGGATGCACGTTCTCTTCGAAATAGTGTTTTGGGTTTCTTCGGATAAATACCCAGAAGTGGGATTACTGGGTCCTTCCTTGTCCCATGTTATAGCCTTTGTTTTAAAGTCTATTTTGTCTGGTATAAGTATTGCTACCCTAGATTTGCTTGTTTTTGTTTTTGTTTTCATTTCCATTCTCATGGAATATCTTTATCCATCCCTTTACTTTCATTCTGTGTGTGTCTTTCAATCTGAAGTGAATCTCTTGTAGGCAGCATATGTAAGGGTCTTGTTTTCATATCCATTCAGCCTCTCATGTCTTTTGCTTAGACCATTTAATTCATTTACATTGAAAGTAATTGTTGATAGATATGTAGTTATTGCCATTTTATTATTCATATATATATATATATATATATATATATATATATATATATATATATATTTTTTTTTTTTTTTTCCATCCTGAAGAAGTCCCTCTAAGATTCCTTGTAATACTGGTTTTGTGGTGAGGAACTTCTTTAGCTTTTTCTTGTCTGGGAAGCTCTTCCTCTGTCCTTTGATTCTAAATGATAGCTTTTCTGGGTAGAGTAATGTTGGTTGTGGGTCCTTGCTTTTCATCACTTTGAGTATTTTGGCCTGTATCTCTCCTGTAAAGTTTCTGTTGAGATATCAGCTGACAGTCTTATAGGAGCTCCCTTGTAGGTAACTAACTGCTTTTCTCTTGGTGCTTTTAAGTTTCTCTTTTTGTCATTAAGCTTTGGCATTTTAATTATGATGTGTCTTGCTGTGGGCATTTTTTTTAGTTCACCTTGTTTGGGACTCTCTGTCTTCCTGGATTTGTCTATTTCCTTCACCATGTTGGGGAAGTTTCCTGTCATTATTTCTTCAAATAGGTTTTCAATTCATTGCTCTCTCTTCTCCTTCTGGTACCTCTATGATGTGAATGTTGGTATGCTTGATGTTATCCCAGAAGCCCCTTAAATTACCCTCATTTTTTGGATTCTTTTTCTTTTTGCTTTTCTGTTAAAGTGTTTTCTGCTACCTAAATCACTGATTCAATCTTCTGCCTCATCTAATCTACTATTAATTCCCTCTAATGTATTCTTCGTTTGTGTTATTGTAGTCTTTATTTCTGACTTGTTCTTTTTTATGCTTTCTATCTGCATTTGTATATTTTCTACTTTGTTGAAGTTCTCCCTGAGATCAGTGATCATCATTATAACCAATGTCTTGAACTCTGCATCTGGTAGATCACTTGTCTCCATTTTGTTTAGTTCTTTTTCTGGAGCTTTGTTCTGTCCTTTCATTTGAGACACGTTTCTTTGTCTCCCCATTTTGGCTGCCTCCCTGTGTTTGTTTCTACGTATTAGAGCTGCTGTGTCTCCCAGTCTTAGTAGAGTGGCCTATGGTGCCCAGTGGCATCATCTCCCTGGTTACCTGAGCCGGGTGCTCCAGGTGTGTTTCTTGTATGGGTTATGTGTTTCCTCCTGTTGTAGTTGAGCCTTGGTTGCTGTTTGAACATCAGTGGGAGGGATTGACACTCAGGCTGATTGGTTGTGAGGACTGGTCATAGCTACAGTGGAGGAGCTGTTTAGCATGGACTGACCCTACAGAGCAGGGTTCACTTTAGCAGGGTTATGGTGCCTGCCCAGTATGCCCTTTGAGTGTGTCATCTGCTTAGTTAGTCGGGTGGTACTCCAACTTGGTCTGAAGCCAGCCATGGGAAAGCCAGTCCTGGGGCCTCCTGGGAGGGGCCCTGCTGCAGGCCAAGTTCAGCTGTAGCCTGTGCCCTTCCTGGAGCTATCTGGCATGAGCCACAAAGCAATCTGCAGATGGCTGCTCCCTCTGTGGGGCTTGGAGGTGCCTGGGAGAGGCTAAGCTGCTAACCGAGGCTGGCTGCCACTAGTGTAGGGCTTGGGGCTGCTCAGAGAGAGATATGGGGCACTTTGAGGACATATGCTGCTTATATGGGGTTTGTGAACCTTTGAGAGATTTTTAAAAAGTCAGAAGCATGAGCCAAGACAGGATGTTTTATGGAAAAGCCATGGGAAGAGGCTTGGGTGGGTTGCAAGCTGGGTTGGGCAGATTCTCAGGCAATCATCAGGGTCAAGTGACCTATGTCAGCAAGGTTGGTGGAGACTCAGATATGGCAGCTGCCTAAGTTGCACGCTCGGAGGGTGGGTGGGGGGGTCAAAAAAGAACAATGTCTTCTATCAGCACTTCTGTCTGGAAGAAAGCTGCCCTTCCAGCCTTCGCCTTGAAGTCAGACAATTTAGCTCCTTCCCCTATGTTCCTGGTGCATTTTGAGGTGATGCCCCAGTGCTGGAGCTCAGAGTGAGTGAGTTCATCAGTGAGTAAGTCCATGTATGAGCCTTTTAAGGAGAATGTCTGGGAGTCCAGCAGCCCTCTGTCTTATTGTGCCATAGTCTCAGCTGGTTTTCACAGCCAGAAGTCTGTGGAAATTCTCTTCCCTTCACTGGAAAGTTGGGCTGGGACTCCTCGCTCCTCAGGGGGGACCTCTGTAGCTGAGATATCCCTCCTGATATTTCACAGTCATACACAGGTGTGGGACCAGCCCATTCTGGGTCTCTGCCCCTCCTACCAGTCTGGACATGGCTTCTTCTGTGTGTTCTTAGTTGTAGAATTTTTGTTCAGCTAAACTTCAGGCAATTTTTCAATGACGGTTGTTCTGTAGTTTAGTTGTAATTTTTATGTGATTATGAGAGGAGGCTCTCACAGCATTTACCTTCTCTGCCATCTTGATGGGGGGAGGGGAATGTGAATGGAATTTGGAATGAATTACAAGGGACTTCCCTGTTTGTAGGACTCTAAGGCAACATTTCCCACAGGAAAGTGAGCACTGTTGTCAGTGCACTGTCTGTGGCACTTGTAGCTGAACAGGGGCATTTATGTCTGCTAATGATGAGTAGGGTAGATGCCAGCTATGGATTTATAGTGTGCTGTCTGGAATAGCTTTGATATTGGGAAGTCAGATGTAGTCAAGGGGCAGGTATGCTAATGTCTCTCCAGGATGTTCTAGGGTCACTTAGTGACTCTTTGGCTTAGTTTACAACACTTTTTGCCCTGTGAAGAGCTGAAGTGATGACGATAGTAAATGCATATGCTTATGTTTTCTGAAAATAGTGTTTTATTCACCTGGGTTATTGCCAACTACCTTTTAAAAACATGGATACGATGTATCAGTGCTTCTCAACAGTGGTTGTATTATCTCTGGGTAGGGGTAGAGGGGACATTTTAGAGATGGCAGAGGGGGGGACAATTTTGGTTACATGGTGATTGGGGTGAGTATAGTCTAGGGATACTAGATATTGAAGATTTGTGCCATGATCTACATGAATTTTGAATGTCTCACAGATCTGTTTATAATTATCTGAACTTCAAACCTAATTTTATCTAATATAGATGCACAAAGTAGTTTTGCTTAGTCTTAACAGTCACTGAAATTCCAGGAATACAAGCACCATTTAATTAAGAGGAGATCGTTTATTTTGTTTGGAAATTTGCCAAGAATTTTTCATTTCCAAAAATTATGTTACCGATAACCGCTACTGATTTGAGTTACCATGATGCAATATATTTGTATTAGTCTGCATTGATGTAGTTACATTTATGATAATTCTGGATATGTTAAATAAATACATAAATATGTGTGTGCTGTGTGTTTACATATATGGTATGTATGTATGTATACTCATCTGTATACCTGGATATCAGTTTGTAACTACAGTGGCGTGCCACCATTTCAACGCAGATCTGCAACTCTCTTAATTATTTTGAATCATAAAGAAACCCCATAGTTTTCATCACAGAGTATTGTTTTGTAGTTAGATACTACCGCCCTTAGCTATGTGGTCCACTGTGAATTTACGTCTTTCTCTAGGGAATGTGAAGATTTGCATAATTCTTTACATGAAGCCAGGCCTTCGGCTTCAACCACATCAGACAGCAAAGCAGGACACTCTGATGCTGAACTGAAGGAATAAAACCAGTGTTTCTCTGACTCAGTGAAAGGAAGCTCCTTTCTCTCTCTCTCTCTCTCGCTCTCGCTCTCATTTTCCATTTCCAAATGAAATATCAAGATTTTGAGGAGTAGGTTCCCACAACTTTTGCTTTTCTCAGAATGATCCTCCTATTAAATGTGTCTTAGGTTATTTTTTCCCCATTTAAAGTTGCTTAAATTTATGGTTATTATCCCCATTGGTCTTAGGGGAGCAGAAGTTCTCCAGAACATGAGGACCTCTACATTCTCCATGAATACCTAAGCTTTTCTTTATATAAAAATTTCTCCCTACTTTTAGTAACTCCTTTCCTGTCATCGTTAACTTCTTCTCCTGAATCTAGTCTCCGCTATGACTTAAAAGAAGAAATGTTCAAATAAGATTACTTTCAACTGACAATTGAAATGACGTTTTATTTCTTAGCTATTTCTCTAGCAAGAATAAAAAAGTTTACTTTATTGAATACTTGCTATATGTTAAACACTATTCCGAGTTCTTGATGTATATTGATTTATTTAATCCTCATAAATAACTGTGTGAGATAGATGCTATTATTATTCCCATTTTGTAGATAAGGAATCTTATAAAGGTTAAATAACTTACCAAAGATTTTTCAATTAGTAAGTGTCCTTCTCTCTCCATCAAATGTAAGTTATTTAATGCTCTAAATAGAAAAGCATCCCAGAGAAAAATAAATTGAGAAAGTATAAGGCTAAATCCATCACCAAGACATTCCATCAGAGTTGTGGTTGTGATAGGCCTAGCTGTTCCCTAAATATTGGCTTGCAATCACATTCTCTTTACTCATATCTAAACTATATATAGTAACAATATGTCATCTGGAGAAGGATGACTATAATAGCTGATGCTAACAGATTTCAGTGTATGTCTCTTTTTACTTTGGCTGCTGTCCTATTTAATTGTTAAATTATTTGTAATCAGAGAACTGAGAAGAATAAAATTTAAAAGCAAGTTACTTAGTTTCTCTGAGCCTAGATATCTGGTCATAAACATGTGACCCTTGCTTTTCATATATTTAGGGGCTGGATATTTATTTTTGCTCAATTATTTATTTAGATTAACATAGACTCATGCATATTGCATATTCTATGGATTATAATCTATAACTATTATGCTTATTATTATCTTTTTGTTACTCAAATTGTCCCAGCTTTAGTTACTTAGCTCCTTCCAGTAGGCTTCTGTGTCCTTGCAATAGGTTCATCACTTTTTTGAACACTTCTTTCCTTTCTCACACCACAAGATATTCCAGGCTCATCTTGCATTTTTCCTGTTCTAGCTCTAGATCCAGCCACTTCTCTGAGGATCCCTGGTTTCTTTTATTGGAGAATGTTATAGTAATTTCCTCTTATATATGGTTTTGCTGTCTTCAGTTTCAGTTACCTGCAGTCAACCATGGTCAGAAAATATTAAATGGAAAATTCCAGAAATAAACAATTTATTAGTTTTAAATTTCATGCTGTTCTAAGTAGCATGATGAACTCTTGCATTGCCGTGCTCCATCCAGCCCAGGACATGAATCACCCCTTTGCCCAGTGTATCCACACTGTATAGGCTATACACCCATTGGTCACTTAATATCCTTTTTGATTATCAGGTTGGCTGTGATGGTATCATAGTGCTTGCATTCAAATAACCTTTACTTTCCTTAATAATGCTATATCAAATAACTTTTATTACAGCATAGTGTTGTAATTGTTTGATTTTATTATTAGTTACTGTTTTAATCTCTTACTGTGCCTAATTTATAAATTAAACTTTATCATAGTTATGTAGGTACAGGAACAGCCATAGTATGTATGAGGGTGCAGTACTAGCTGAGGTTTCAGGCATCACTGGGTGTCTTAGATCATATCCCTTGTGGATCACTGTGTATCCTTAGAACAGAAGGGAGTGCAATAAAACAAACAAGCAAACAGACAAAATTCAAGAAAAATTATACTAAACTGTTGTCAGTAATCATTTTGTAGGTGGAAGTGTTGGTATTGTTTTCTGAAGTGTTGGTACTGTTTTAGGTAGAAGTGTTGGTGATGTTTTCATTATGTGATAAAGCAAATGAATAATTGTATTGGTGTCACTGTGTATCAAGTTTTTCAGAGTGTGAAACATGAGATATAGGTGTAAGGTCCATGAGGTTAAGTTAAAAACTCTGTAGTCTTGAATTGTAATTGGAATTAACAGTATAAACTCATGAGGTATTTTATCTTTAAAATATATATTTCTTAGCTCTATCCATCAAAAAGGCCAAGAAACAATAACTAATCCATTAGCAATGAACACCTTTAGTACAGATTGTCATCTCTAAATATAATTTTCCTTTTCAAGAACCAGTGTTTCTTAGAGAAATGGCTGATGATAAGCTGAGGACAGGAAATGCACAAGATATGCCTGGAACATCTTACCATGACACAGAGCAAGGAAGCTATCAAAGACCAATTGTGTTGTGTGAGAAAAACTTAGGAGCCAACTCTAAGAAGTTTCCATTGGCTAAACATGAGTCATTTAAACATTAGTAAGAGTAGTAACTTTAATGGATTGAAGCACATAAAATACATTTAAGTATATCAGACTATAATAATTAAAGACAGGAAATATCATTGGCCACCTTTGGGAGGTACTAAGTAGCCACCTCACGTAGTGGATGAATAATTTTTTCATTCTGCTTTTCTTTTATGAGTTGTATCTTGCAGTGACCAAATAATTAAATAGAGGAAATCCACTTTATAAAAGGATCCCAGTTAATAAAAGAAGGAAAGATACAACTAGAATATCACCATTCTGTAATCCCTAATAAATCAAGGCAGTGATCATCTAACTTTCTGATACCAATTCCAATTCGCATGTGTGTGTTTGGAGTGAGGGGTTATCACACACCATCAAGCAATTCTCAGACACCAGCTGGGTGTCTTCATGCCATGGTGTTAACACCATGTTGTTACATGTAACACATGTTGTTACAAATCGACTCAGTTCTGATACTGTCTACCCAGAGATAGCATCAGATCTGGCAGGTTAAGGGTTCAATTCTACAAAACCGAGGACCCACCCCCACCCCGCAGATGCCAATCACAAGCCTACCAGCTATACACATAGATCGGGGTTCCCACCACCCACTCCTTGGGTTCTATTAATTTGCTAGAGTGACTCACAAAACTCAGAGAAATATTTTATTTACTAGATCACCAGTTTATTGCAAAAGGATACAACTCAGGAACAGCCAGATGAAAGAGATGCATAGAACAAGGTGTGAGGAAAAGGGGAGGAGCTTCCACGCCCCTTCTGAGTGAGGGCTCTCCCTACATCTCTGAGCAATCACAAACCAGGAAGCTCTCTGAACACAGTCCTTTAGGAATTTTATGGAGGCTTAATTACCTAGGCATTCTTGATTGTTATGGGCCATTGGTGATTGATTCAATCTTCAGCCCCTCTCCACTCCCAGGAGGTGGGGAGGTCTGTGGGGGAATGTGGGACTGAAAGTTCCCACTCACTAATCACATGGTTGGTTCTTCTGGCAACTAGCCCCATCTTTACTACTTTCCAAAAGTTACCTCATTAACATAACAAAAGACACCTTTGTCTCTCTCATCACTTAGGAAATTCCAAGAGTTTTAGGAACTCTGTGCCAGAAATGAGAACAAAGACCAAATATATATATTTCTTATAAATCACAGTATCACATCATCAATGACTGCTAACATTACAGAGAGTAAACCAGATAGTATGTTAAAATACACAACACCATCTATAACATATTCTTGCCAAAAAATTGAACGCAAGTCTAATAAATCCACAAGAACTAACCACCAAATTACACAGAACAGAGGATAATGTTAAACAACTCCATGCAGTGAAGTCAGTAAAACCCAGACTGTGGGTTTTAACACATACATAAATTGTACGTGTACATAAGTTGTATGTGTCCATAAATTGCAAGAACAAAGAAGTGATAGTGGAAGGGATCCCATATATTAAAAGAGACCTAAGAAATATTGAATAGTTGCCATGCAGAGTCTTATTTGAATCCTGATACAAACAAAATCATGAGATAATTGGGGAAAATTTCAACACTGACTACATTAATTGATTACATAAGAAATTATTAATTTTCTTTGGGGTCAATAATAATTTTGTGGTCATGTTTTAAAAGAGTCTTTATCTTTTATAGGTACAGATTGAAGTACTTGTGGAAAAATGATGCCTGGAATTTGTTTCAAAATAATCCAGGGAATGAATAATTATGGGACTACATGTGAATCAAGATTGGCCGTGAGTCGATCATTGTTGAAGCTGGATGGCAGGTACATGAGGTTTATGATATTACTTTGTCTACTTATGTATATGTTAGAAATTTTCTGTAATGAAGGGGGAGATATAGCTGGAGAAGCCAAGTTGAAGATCGTCTCAGTCCCCTGGTTTCAAGAAATAGAATGTCCTCAGTTCTCAGTGATTGTTGCCTCCTGTAAGTTCCTTGGACATTTCCAGGTATGAAGACTCTCTATCAGAACTTAAGTAAGTTTTGGAACCAACTTTGTGCCCCTTAGCTTGAAAGAATGAAGAGATAGAAGTCTCAAAAAAGAGTATGCTTCTGATGACTGCTGTAACAAATTGCCACAAACTGTGTGGCTTAGAACAACACAACTTTATTACTGTACAGTTCTGGAGGTTGGAGGTCCACAATGAGTTTCGCTGGGCTAATGTCATCGTGTCGGCAGGGTTGTGTTCCTTCTGGAGACTCTAGGGAAGAATTTCTTCCTTGCCTGTTCCATCTCCTAGAGGCTATGCGCATTTCTTGGACCCATGTCTGCATCAGTCTGATCTTTGCTTCTGTCTTCACGTGTCTTCCTCTGACTCTACTGCTTTTCTCTTTTACTTATAAGGATCCTTGTGGTTACATCGGCCCCACTGGGGTCATTCAGGGTAATTGTCTTATCTTAAAATCCGTAACTTAATCACACCTGCAGCGTCCCTTTTGCCATGTAAGGTGACATATTAAAAAATTCTAGGGATGTGGACGTCTTTGACGAAGGGGCTTTATTCTGCCTACCACAAAGACAAACGAAGAAGTTGGGAAATAAGATTAAGGGAAGGCATCGTCAGAATTTAGCAGGAAATAGGAACCATTCTAATATTTTAAACAAATGACATTTAATACAGAGAATTCGTTACACAAGAGACGGAGGATCTGAAAAAGTCAAACAAAGGATGGTGAAATACCCCAAAATTCGAAGTACAGTTTCTACTGAATTCTTACCACTTTCATACCATTGTAAAGTCAAAAAATTATAAGTCAAACCGTCGTAAGTTAAGGCGGTCTGTATTGACTTTGGGGTTACAGAAAAAGTCTAAGTAGGAGAATTTGCAAATATGGACTCCATAGGTAGTGAGGCTATACCCTAGTTCCAGTCTTCCACCAGAGTTCTCTTTAGCTAAATCATTTGCTCGGGAGTCTGGGAAACAGAGTTAGCAGGAAAAGGATGAAGAACACATCTGATTACAAAGAGGTGATGAACAGCACGAAAGGTTTTAAAGGACTAAGATTTGGTGGTGAAAGAACTAATGAGAAGGCATTCAAGAGACTTAATGATTGCCTTTAGATTTATAGACCTTATTATAGAGAGGATGATGACAGGCTATTTTTAATTTCCATAGAACCAATCTCAATTGACTTAAATTAAAATAGAAGCTATGGATGGAAGATTTATGAAAACTCTTCTACCTTTAAGGATTGAGGGATCTAAAAATACTTTAGAAAGGATGAATGAGGAATTCCCTTCCTTAGAAATCTTAAAGGACCAGGCACCTATTTATTTGCAGTTATTTGGTAGTTGGCCTATCTGGAGGTAGGTGCATGCTCTGTGGGTCTGAGCTGGCCCTCACTGTAATTCCGTTTATGGTTAATATCACCTTGAACTCTGGAGAGTAGCAAATGCCACTGCAGCTGCCTTGCTGTCTTGGAGCTGAGAAAGGAAAAAAAAAAAAAACCAAAATAAAAAAAAAACCTGCTCGGGCAGAAAGGTGGTGAATAGAAAGCAAATCAACCAAAAGATCATTTCAGCACAGAGGCTGGCTTACTTGAGTAAGTGATTTATGACACAATGTTTTTATTTGATCTGGCATTACAGGGATAAATTATTGAGTGCTAATTGTATGTTGATAAGCTGTTCCTGCTTAAATTTATTCCTCCCTCAGTTTGTGTTAATTGGGGCATATTGGAACAGAAGGGGAATTGCCCACTTACTGCCTGGTTTGGTTTATGCTGTTGCTAAAATGCCGTGTTGTAATTGTGTCTTCACTGTTATTCATGCTAAGTGAATAAGGGGGCGCCTACTGGTGGACTTTCTCCCCCTTTCCATTAATCCATATTTCTTTTTCTCATAAATGAAATGTTAAAGAGTAGTATCACTTCTATTTACTTGTTCAAGTTTACTCAAGTTGCAGCAGAAGGTAGGGTCAGAGGTGGATTGGCAGAAGACAGGGAAGCTTTATACGCATATTTTATCACTGGAAATAGAAACGCTTCTTAGAGAAAGCCATCATGACGGGAGGGGGTAAAACTAATATTTCCTGCATAGGTGACTTTATCTCTGATTAACATCTCTCTGTCTCTCTCTCTGTCTCCTCTCACCCTGTCTCTTCTCTCTCTCTGGCATGAAGGGACTTGGATGGCAATTGTAGTACGAGAGGCCAGCAACGAGAACCCACGTGTGCCATGTAGAGATGGGGGTGTGCTTGGGGAGCAGGGTGGTGACTGACAGACTTTTGGGTCCTGTCTCTCAAGGGTCTCTATAAGTCCTCTAACTCCAGGGAAGTCGAGTGAGTCCAGATTTTAACAAAATCAGACATAAAACAGCAAATGGCCAGCAGGAGTATAAGCAGAAAAGCTGGGTGGAGATTAAAGGAAATCAGCAATGGCAGAGGAAATAGTAATATTCCAAATAGGCCCACCAGATTCAGGGGACCTGAGGGCTGTCCATACGGATCACCACACATGGCCCAAGGCAGGGCTTGTAAACACTAATCCCAGAAACAGATCTCGCCTCTGCTGTAGTTTAATGAATTCCACTGGATGTGAGCAGGTGTGTACCTGGCTGTAAGCCAGAGAGAGGTGGACCCTGCAGGTACTAGGAGCTCCTGGCTGTGGCAGCGATGCTGGGTGCCACTCCCCAGGCCTGTTCCTGGGGCTCCGATCCCCTTCCACCTCTCCATACTCTGCTGTAACTCTCCTCCTTCTGTCAGTTTTCTTCTTAGGTTTCACATATAATCTCTTACTTCTGACTCATCTACGTCAAATCAAAATAAAAAAAGACTTCCATTTAAGTCATCATTTGTGCAGCTTTCCTCGTCAAAGTACAGAGAACCTCACTGGCCTCTTTGTAGAGAGGAGAGCTGAGGATGATGTGAATGTAGTTACCTAAAGATACTCGCTTTGTCAGTAATGAAAGAAGCTTGTAATTGGCTAGTTTACCTACCACAGTGCCCCACAGGTATGGATTGTGAGGGCAGGATCATGCTGGAATTTCAGGGATAGTTCTAGTTCATTTACAAAGCCATTTGACTGTTAGCTAGTTAATTAAAACAGGGATCATAATTACCGGAAGATTAGTTAAAATGTCACTGTTACTATGATATCCTTCCTTCCTTAAACATATTGGCAGTTCTAGTCTCTCCTAAAGCATGCCCCGGGCCTAGCAATCCTCAGAGGTCATGGGAAGTAATAGAAAGAGAGCAGGAGAGAAGACAGAGCCCTGGGTTCTAGCTTGCTGTCACTGTTCACAAGACTCCTTCTGCCATTTTCCAGGAATCTAGGGCTCTCTCAGGGGAGATTTTGGTACTGAGGGAGCTGGGGCCTCTCGGTAACAGGGCTGCCTGGAGCATTGAAACCTGGAGGGGAAGCCACACCAGCACTCAGAAAAAAGCAGGGGTTCAAATCCCAGAGGCCAAGGCAGGGTCTCAGAGTTGGAGTAGAGACTCTGGAGACAGTTCAGTATGTATTGTCAGTAGGTCCCATCCAGTGTCAGTCTCTGGTCCCCAGTCGACTAGACTAATGGCCACCCATAGCTTTAGATTGAGTGTAGGAAGCTAGAGTGAGAGGGGAACTCAGAAAGGAGAAGTGACTTGTCCAGGGACACACAGCAGGAGGTAGCAGAGCCAGGACAAGATCCAGTTCTCTGAACTCCCAGCAGGGCTTTTTCTGTTACAACCTTCAGCTCACCTGTGACATGTCCAGGTCAATTTTGACTTTGAGCGAAAGGGTGCTGAAATCACCGCAACCGACCAAACAAGGAGACAGGAAACTAAAATGGGATTCCAGAGTTATCCGAAGTTCTTATTTAACTCTTTTTTTATTTTTTAACTTGGTCAGGGAAGAATTATAGATGATGCTGATAAAATTCTTGAGAAAACAAAGGGTAGTGCTTACTCTAGGAAATAGAAGTTGTAGATAGTTCCTGCTCCATTGAACTGAAGTTGACATCGTACAGATTCCTTTGGTTTTCTCTGGAATTCTTAACCTCCTTGATTTGATTTTCTACCTCCTGGGCTGGGATGGTTAAGGTCTGGCAGGTGTAGGTTTGCCATAGACCTTGCTTCTCAGAGTGTGATCCCCAGGCCAGCAGCCTCACCCGGGAACTTACCCGCAATGCAAAGGCCCACGCTGGGCCTATGGAATCAGAATCTCAGGGAGTGGTCCCAGGACTCTGTGTCTTCCAGGGGATCCCAAGGCCTCCAGGAGATTCTGCTGCACGTTGAAATTTAAGCATCTCTCAGCTAGAACACTAAGGCGATGTAGAGTCACAGAATACAAAAAGCAATACAAAGTAATGGTTCAAGCTCTGACAATTATTAGCTAGGAGATCTCGGACAAGTGTCTCTCTGTGCCTTAGTTTTCTTGATTCTACAATGGTTGGGTCTGTCTCATGAGGTAGTTGGGAAGCTCAAATAAAATAATGCAGGAAAAGTCGTATGTAGTACCTTGTCTAGTATTTACTGGGTACTCAGTACATTTTACTTGTTAGTCCTGTGATTGTTACAGCCTCAGATGTCTCCCACCCTGGCAGCCCTCAGTGTGAGTTCCACACCCTTCCAGACCCTTCCTGCGTTCTCTCTCTCTCTCTCTCTCTCTCTCTCTCTCTCTCTCTCTCTCAGCTACCACAGCTCCATCCAAATCTTGCAGCTGCTTTGTCCCCAAAGCTGTGGAACTAGGCAGGGTGGCCTCCTGGTCACCTTGGAGAATGGATCTCGCTTCTTGAGTCTCACCATGACATCAAGACAGAATTAAGGCATATTCAGTCCTACTTCACACATTGTGGGAAACAGATTGTGGGAACCTCATATTCTGAGCCAAAGTCAAGACCCATGAACGACAAGCACAAGTCTCCTGAGCAGAGAGGGAGGCCACGTCTCAGCACTGGGACTGTTCTCAGAAGTTCAGAGCGTCTGGCCGTGGTAGAGGAGGAGGACCCGTCCTGACTCTTCCTTGTGCTACTGCCCCAGCATCCACACAGCCACTCCCACAGCGAGAGGCCGGCGCCTCTGCTGAGCAGCCTGTGGGCTCCTCTGCCTCCAGAAGAGACACAGGCATGGCAGGCGGGAGCAGCAGCTGCTGCCTCCCTTGGAGCCGCCGTGATGTCTCTCAGGGGGCCAGCCCAAGCCTGGGTGAGCTTCAGAAAATTAGTGAGCAATTCTGACTAGTTTAATTTTTCTCTCCTAAGAAATTGAGAGACCATGTCCTTTTAATCATCCTTTGAGAAGAAAGACAAGAGAAAAGAAAGACATTCAAAAATACAAAGCAATTAATCTGTTCATTCATGTTCGGTAAATGACTCTGTGCTCTGAGTACATCCATTTCTTTGTTTTACAAATGTTTATCAGGCACCCATTCTGTGTGGAGCCCTGGGGACACCAGGACACATTAGGAACATTTCCGCCCTCCAGAATTCTGTGAGCTGCTCAGGAAGAGGAGAGGCAAAGGGGACTACCATTTTGTTAGCATTTCTGTGCATCATGCATTGGCCTAAGGGCGTAATCCTCACAAGAACCCCATGAGGTCTATCTTCCCATTTTACAGATCAGGATGTGAAGGCTGAGGGAGATGAAATGACTGACGTGATGGAACCTATTTGGAAAATGACAGGGCTCTGTGACACAAAAGCCTTTCCTTGCTTTGCTCTACCATATTGCTTCTGTGGGAGCATGCTCATTCATTTCTAGTGCAAAGAACAGGAGTAAGTACCCCGAGGAGGTGCATATTGAGAGGACTCTATCAGGTTAGAGGGCAGAGAAATTGCTCCTGGATGCCATGTGTGTCTGGAAGCATAGTCTGAAGGAGGGCACTGGTCTGGGGAAGCAGGTGGAGGAAAGCTCCTGAGCAACACTGTAGTGAAGGCTGGGGAGGGGGTGGGGTGGGACAGGTGGGTCCTGAGTGTGTGACCACAGGAGTCCGCTGTGGGGAAGCAGAAGGACCAAGCAGCCATGATCTTGGGTCAGGCCTCACCCTCAGCGTGGTCCTGGCCAGTACCAGTTATCAAGCAGGACTGGATAAGGCAGGATGAAAGTTGGAATGTGCCTTTCACTTCCAGATAAGGGTGCAATAAAACCTTGTCAATGTGTTACAGTTTCTTTCATTTTTATCACCGTCACCTCCTCACCTTTACTAAGTGCCCACATGCGCATGAAATGCTTGGCATTAGGCTCAGAACAGAAGGAACTAACTCCTCCCCTAGCCCATCTCCCTGTCCGTATCAGTGCATAGCAGCCACCTCCCACCAACATCACATGAGAATGTCAGGACCGTCCCAAGTGCTCTGACGTGTATTACGTACCCTCACAAGACAGTGCGATGTGTCTCACTTTATGGATGTGGTCACTGGGGTTCAGAGAGACCAAGGACCCAGGTGGTGAAAGTGGAGCCCTGTCTTTCCAAAGCTGGTGCTTTAAGAGCCAAGGGGGCAGTTGACAGGTTTCTGGGGAGAAATAATAATCTGTGATGAATTTAGTTGATTTTAATTAGTCAATGAAAAGTTGTACAACTTGTATTGCCAAAGTTGAGGCAGTAAAATAAAGGGGCATTGCAGTCAGACTGTCCTGAGTTCAAATCTTGACCCCATTTAGTCTCTCTGGGTCAATTCACCTACCTCTCCTGAGCCTTTCTTTCTTCATTTGTAAAATTAGAATAATAGTACATACTCGATAGCAGGGGTGTCCAAACTGCAGCCCGTGGCCCAACTGCGGCCCGTGATCCATTGTTAATTGGCCCACAGCAAATTCTAAAAATATATTTAGTTTACTTAAATAAACCAGGTGAGGCAATACGTACTTCACCTCGAGTGAGTGGCCCAGCTATTTGTGTATTTTACCGCATATGGCCCTTTGTGAAAACCATTGAAAAAAGTTTGGACACTCCTGCTCTATAGGGTCATCAAGGTAAAGTGATAGAATTTGTGTATAATATGTAGCTCTGTTCTTGGCAAATGATATCTCTTCCTCTGCCTGGTTTTCTTCTCCTGCAAATGCTTGCTTCCAGATTAATTGGTTTGTACACATGAATATTGACTATTTTTATCTGCTCAGCCTGAGAATTATTTTGTTTATCTGAGATTGCATGGATACCCAAATACGTTGCATCACGGCCAGGCACAAGGAAGCTAGGACAATGAGCACAACTGCATAGTTTTCTTCCGAGAATGCCAAGTGACTTAAGTCTACATGGTTGGTGCTTTGAAATTGCCTTGGTTTTATGATTTCATGGAAGTTCCATGTAGAAGAGATTGGCTGGTTGTTCACCAACCCTTTTCCCTTTCCCTCTCAGCTCGACTATACTTCGTAGTCTCCCTCATAGTTAGGTGATTATGTGACTGACTTCTGGCCAATGGAACACGGGTGTAAATGATGGGGATGTGGAATGTGGGTGAAAATCCTGGCCTCTAAGAATCTCCTACAAATCTTCCTTTCTTTCCTCGTCTGCTGCCAGATAGAGGATCCAGTGAAGGGCTCCAAGGCTATATACAAGAAAGAACCTGGGTCCCTAATGACTTCATGGAGCAGAATAACCATCACACCCCACAGCCTGCATTGGTCTGTGAATGAGACATAAACTTTTACTGAGCCACTGAGATTTGGGGGCTACTTCTAACAGCAATTATCCTGCCCTAAATAATATAGTCTGCTTATGACTTATAGCAAGATATTTTCAACTATCATTAATACTCTCTCTAAATGACCCTATGAAATCAAATACCCTGGGAGGGGTAATATATTTCTTTGCATTAGTACAAATTTGTTTATAAGCTTAGCCTGCCAGATCCAAGCAGGACCCTCCAGATAAATGTCACTGTTTTTGATTGCAGGTGCGTCTGAGGTGGGGAGATGGTTGTTACAGTGGTTCTCAAAGCATCGATATCACTAGGAACTCGTTAGAAATGCTAATTCTTGGGCCCCATGTCAGATCTATTAGATCAGAAGCTCTTAGTGTAGTGGAGCCCAGCAATCTGTTTTCACAAACCTGTCAGTGATTTTGGTATATCAGGCTAATATTTGAGAAAATTTTGGGAGGAGGATGACTGGAGACCTGGAACTCACATTTGGGAAGAGCAGAGCAGAGTGGGGTTCACAGCAACTGCTCCCAGCAGACCACGGACACTGGGTAAAGGAGACAAGCGGACAGGGACCAAAAACGAATACTTAATTTTACTTATGACTATGTCATTGTGGCACATAGCTTAAAAACTTTGTTGGTTACTCCATAGCAAGTTAATTACTATATCTGAATTCTTAGTATTAGTCTGCGAGGACTGCCATAACAAAGTGCCATGGACTGGGTGGCTTAAATTTTAGAAATTTATTGTCTCCCAGTTCTGGAGGCTGGAAGTCCAAGATCAAGGTGCTGGAGGGTTGGTTTCCTCTGAGGCTTCTCTCCTTGGTTTGCATATGGCTGCCCTAAGGCTGCCTCTTCACATGGTTGTGCCTCTGTCATGCAAATCCTGGTATCTCTTTTGTGTCCTAATTTTTTCTTCTTTTAAGGACACCAATCAGAATGACTAAGGGCCCCACCCTACAGACCTCATTTTAACTTAATCACCCCTTTAAAACCCCTATCTCCAAATATGGTCACATTTTGAGTTACTGTGGGAAAGGGTGAGGCTTCCACATGTGAATTTGGGGGACAACAATTCAGTCCATAACAGCTATAAAATCTAGAACATTACTACCTTATTGTTTTCCTATCCGTCTTGGAACGCCCTTAAATAATCCTGGAGCCAAACGCTAAATTTATCATGTAGGTTGGAGTAAAAAGCTTATTCCATTTTTTTCTAACAATGAAGTTAGAACAGATTTAATACTTTTGACAATAAGTTGGCTGATTAAAAATAGATTCAGATAAAAATAATGCAAAAGTAAAAGGGGCCAGTTTTAAATAGAGTTTCCTGTGCCTCTTGGGCAGCTGGAGGTTAACTTATGAATGAATGTAGAGTGTTTGGCAAACAGGGACTGTAACACAATTTTATAATCTCCTAGCAACTTACATTTTGTCCTGAGTTGATGACCAGTTGATGACATGGTAAACGGGAAAATACTTTTCTTGGTATTTTGGTCTTTGGAAATAAACAG
Organism: Rhinolophus sinicus; assembly: GCF_057876585.1. Taxonomy (NCBI): domain Eukaryota; kingdom Metazoa; phylum Chordata; class Mammalia; order Chiroptera; family Rhinolophidae; genus Rhinolophus; species Rhinolophus sinicus. The sequence goes on along the minus strand of NC_142517.1, from coordinate 163,738,891 downwards.
GAAGATGCTTTTGTTAGGATAGAAAAATGAGATCCTCTGAAATGCTTGTGAGTCAGTTTGGCTTGTTAGTAATCTCTGATAATAATCTTAAATAATGACTGAGTAATTAGCAGAAATTATATATGTGGAAAAATAGAATGGGGAAAGATGGACGGGCAACTCTTCTTAAAACTCGTGTTTCACAAACTCGTGTGTTTTCCCCAGGAGAAATCTTCAGCATGTCAGAGGACCACTTTCTCTTTCATCCCACATTCTCTATTCATGTGGGTCTCCCCTTACTCTGCTCCGTCCCCTTCATATTAACTAACAGGGGTCATGGATTTGGTAACCTTGCTGCCAGGAGGAGCTTTGCCATAAGAGCTTCAGATAGTCTAAACTTGGGGCAATTTAGCTGCCTTTAAAATCCCACCGAGTGAACTTTCTTATCATTTGTTAACTGTCAGGGCAAAGTTCACTGAAAAAAAAAAAAACACGGTCTCACTGCTGGTCTGTGAAACAGTAGCTGTTGAAGTCCTATGCATATAGGCACGTTAGCCTGTGCTCAAAATATGCTTATGGGGCAAATTCTGATATGATTAATGTTGGCATCATTGAGCATACATTAGTGGAATTTGCATATATATAAATTTGAATAATGTTCAAGGACATTAAATGATTTCAGATTTAATAATGCTAATAATAGCTAACATTTATTGAAATATATGCTAGATATTGTTCTAAACATTGTATATAATAATTTAATTAATCCTCACAACGGCTCTCTGAAATAGGTCCTATTGTCATACCCATTTTACAGATAAGGAAATCGAGGCACAGGAAAGTTCAGTAACTTGTCCAAAATCACACAGCTAGATCATTAACAGCAGAGCTGGGGTGTGAGCCCAGGTAGGCTGGCTCCAGAGCTGGCACTTGGATGCCTGGTGTTACACGGACATAGTTGATAAGCACGCTAAGGCAGGAAAATGACTTTTCCTTGCCGGGGCAGGTTGTACAAGAGCTGAATGGAGACTTCTCTCTCAAGACAGGACTTCAGCAAATGGATATTCATGCAGAAGCGTAATTTGGGGGAGTGTGAAAACAAAGCGTGAGTCTGTAGGACTAGGCTCCTTGCTCCTTCCTTCTGTCCCTTTGGGGAAACTTATGCATGTATGCCTGTGTATATTCAGTGAGTGTCTATTGAGGGCTCCTGAGAGCAACAGTCTTGACCAAGACATAGCCCCTGCTCTCCAGAACACAGACGAAAGTGATGGAAGGGCCCAGATTTGAAGACAAAAATGACAACACCGTCTGACAGCATGGAGAGTCGAGGTCAGAGTTGGGGAGGTGGGTGAGAGGAGGGGGGAGAATTCACAGAGGAGGTACTGGGTGAGCTGAGTAGAAAAGATGAATAGAATTCCACCTTTGAGTGAGGGGTAAGGGCTGTGCCAGGGCATAGAGGGGAGGGGTACGGGGCACTCCTCACTAGGAACACAAGTGGGGACTGCGATGGGCCATGAGTCCCCAGGGCTGGGGCTGGGGCTGTGTCCTGGTCGGTGCAGAGCCAGTGGAGGTTTGTACGCAAGCTAATACCACAATGACACACTGTGCTTTTAGCCAGATAAGGATGGATTTGTCTAACTGGAATGTGGATGATTCGTGAAAGAGTGTTTATTATTCTAGAACGGCCTTATGCTAATATGGAAGAAGTGGTAGTCTCAGTGCCCCAGCCCCCCGACCCCACCCCCACCGTACCTGTTTCCTGATGTTTGGAATCCCATAGTTAGAGATTTATTCCTTTGTTAAATCTCCTGCCACTTACAGGATATTCTCACAAGTCACTTAGACATAGCCACACTGACAGACATGAGCAAGTTTTCTGAGAGTAGGTTGTGGTGAGATATGGAGGGAGGGAGAAAGAAGGAGAACCTGGGGGAGTGGAACTGGGGGGTGAGCACACGGACCAAATACAGTCGTAACCCAGCGTTGACTCAAGATTCAGTCACACTGAAAAGTCATATAGTATCAGGGTCAACTTGGAAATGATGTGGAGAAGTGAATTGCTTTCAAATGATGAGCCTAAATATTTAACTTACTAAATAATTAAAAACCACAAAGTTTTGAGGGTCTATTGAAGGGCTTCTTAGCTGCAGACAATAGAATCCAGTCCTGGCTAATTGAAGCAGAAAAGGAGTTCATTAAAGGATATTCAGCAGTGCACAGGATCTCCAGGAGGGCTTGTGAGCTGGTCTGAAGCCTCTGGCTCTGGCCAGGAATGGTGATCCAAACCACACAGCAGAGTGGGTCCAGTGGAGACCCTTCTGCTTCCATTTGGGACACAGATACTGCACCAGGCACTACCAGCACTACTGGTGCTTGTGCTGAATGATTCCACCAGAACTGCCAAATTCCCTCGGGACACTGCATCCACTTTTACCAGAATCGATTCCAGAAAATGCCTTTTCCTTGGGTCATGAGCTTCCTCAGTAAAGATGAGCAGGATGCATCTGATGGGTGAGCCTAGATTGTGTGCCTGCTCCTGCTGCCAGAGGCTGAAAGGTGGGTATCTGGCTTAAGTGGTGATCGACGGGCTCTCTCTGACCAAGACTCATAAGGGGGGACTTTCCAAACCTGAGGGCCAGGTGCTTTGAAAGGAGTGTGAAGCCCCAACAGAATGACGAAGGCCCGCCACAGAGTAGCTTTGGCCCACACTGCTGCTGCCTGAGTTACACAGGACAGAGGGAACCGTTAAGCCCTGCTAAGTACGTGAAAAGTAGAGCCTTTAAAGTCTCCCTCATCCACTAGTCAAAAACCAGTGCAGTGGTGTCAAAATAAGGGAAAATTTTGCCAAATTTTACAATAAGGTTTATGCTTTCACTTGGGACTTAAGAATTGTCCCCCTCTGTGTTTGTCTTTTTTAAAGTGCCATTTCTTCCACGTACTCTAAACCTAGTTAGAAATAATGCAAGTTAAGTCTTTAAATTACATTATGTAGCAAATAGTTCTAAAGATATGTCTTCTTATATGGCTGAAAATGAAGCTGTAATTATGGCAATGAATTTTGAGTTGATGACAGAGTGGCTCAGTCAGAAGGGGCACGTCATAGGACCACGATGACAGACATTCATTCATAATGTGATGACTTCTCCACCTACAGTCTGGCAGCCTGACAGCCCAGCAGTGAGCAAGGAGTCTCTCAGTAGTAAACGAAGGGCTGTGGGTATAAAAAGATGTTTTATCATTCAATACGTTTTTGGTCTCATTGTCTAAGTATGTTAAATTCTACCTAAAACTTGCAGGTTGATCATAAAAAAGACCTGAAGTCCTCATCATTCTGTGTAAAGCTCAAGGAGTTGTCTAGAGAAACAGTTTATTTGCTACAATTTTGCAGAGGTATAAAAAGTGAATAGGTTGTAAAGAACATTAACAATTTAGTGTTACAGTATCTCTAAAATGTTCAGTCTGCCTACCCACTTTGGGGGCATCTACCCTGCAAAAATGAAAGCATCAGTATATAAGGATGTATTCACAAATGGGTTTACTTCACTATTGCTTGTAGTAGGGGAAAAACCCTGAATATCTATTAGTAGAGGAATAGTTGAATAAACTCTGGTACATTGTTACTGTGAACTATTATTATATATGCTTAACAGAATGGTTTAGATCTATATGAAATGACCTGGAGGGATGTCTGTATATATTGTTGGATTAAAAAAGGCATTGTCAAAAAATGTGTAAAGTATAAACCCATCTTTATATAAATATATGTGTTTGTACATTTATATTTTCTGGGTAATCACTAGGAAGTCTGTGGAAGAATATAAGCCAAATTGTTACTTTTGTTAGGGGTTAGGGTTTGAGGGGCTGTTTAATACGTTACAACAAGCATATGTTAGTTTTATAATTAAAATACAATATAGAGAAGGAAAGCCTACCTAGCTGCTTAGCATTTGGTGAGGATTCAAGGAGACAGTATTTGTAAAATGTTTATTATAATTCCGGGTATCTAATAAGCATCTGAGACATGCTGGATATTATCATTGGATTTTTTCCTTCCTGGGCTAATGTCACATGCCACAGTCCGGCCCTTGCCTTACCCCACACTATCATTTATTACATTCGATGTTCCAGATGTTTTGTAGTCTCTGAGTACACCATGCACTCTCTCCGTCACCCGTAGGTCTTTGCTTGTACAGTTCCCATTCTTAGAACCGTGAATTCCTCTCTTCACCTCTTCAGTGGCTTTGTATCCTTCCGGTCTCAGTTTAAGTGACTTCCCTGACCTGCAAGTAAAGGTGAGAGACCTGTCCTCCAGTCCTGTGGGCACTCTGTCCCGCACCCTGATACTCAGCACCCTGTTGGAATAGTCTATCTGTCTTTGGGGCAGTGTCTATCCATCTTGGCATCCTTAGCATCTAACCCAGGACCGTGCAATGGGCACCCGATAAACACTGATGGAGTCGCTGAGTGAAGAGGACTTATAGTGACTCGGGACCCTACCAGAGGAGAAAGAGACAGGCTGGATTTCTCAGGAAAAGCTTGACAGCAGGACAGGCCACTGTGTCACCAAGTTTGTGTTCTAGGTGCCTGCTTGGGTTATCGAAGTGCCACCTTTTCATTTCTCAGGTTTCCGCAAATTGAAAATGGACTAAGTTTCTGCTGCTTTGTCAATGATTAATTTGTTCAGATTATCATATAATGTCCCTCCAATTTAGAAGTTATTAACTTTCCAGAACAGTTAATAATGACTCTTCATTAGCTTTCTGCATAGCACAAAGCCCTCAGTTTAACCAGTGTCAGATAAAAGCCATTGAGAAAATACATTGCAGAATGGAAAGGCTGAGAAGGGCTTTGCAGATGGTGATTGCAGCTACAGCTTAACACGTTGTACGGTCTTTAATGGCAGAGGACTCATTTCTTGGCCCTGTTTAAAATACAGTTTTCAAAAAGGCAAGATGATGACTTTCACACAGATATAAAATGTTAAACATTTTCCTTAACTTATTAACCCATGAGGGAACACAGACGGATTTAAAAGAGAATCCAAAGAACAGACACGTTAGAGATGACCAACATCAAAATAAATGAGAAATGGAGTGATAACTGGTTTTTTGTATGGGGAAGTGACAGGGTCAGTTGAGCATCTTCCCAATAGGGCAGAATTTGCATGTTGATAGACGAGAACTATTTTACTGATAAATTTTAGTATGAATATGCTCCAAACACTGCATGGGACCTATTTGTGCTAAAAGAATGTTTATCTGAAAATGAAATTTCCCTGGCGATCCTATTTATTATTTTTGCTTTTTTCCCTCTAAATCTGTCGACCCTATGTCAACTAAGCATCATTAGAACAGATTATCTCTAAACCCATTTGATCAATAACCTGCCTACCCCCCCAAAAAATGGCAAATCGTTATGTTTTCCAGCAAAGCTACTCCCTCATCTACATCCCGCATTGTAGCATGTGGCATCCTCATCTACTCGCATCCAAGCTCAGATTCTCTCTCCGCACTCTCATCCAATCGATTAGCAAGGACGATGGCCTTGGTCTCTACAACATTCTCAGATCTATGCCATTATCTTCATCTCTACTTCTTAAACTTCTGGTCTGACTCGGGCCTAGAGATTTGCAAATTCCCTACATTAATCTTTCAGTTTTAATTTTCTCCCATCCCTTCTACCTGCCGTCCACAGGATGAAATTTTCCTGCTTGTTTCCAGTAGGAAACGGTTCAAACCCCTTATCATGGCCCTTCACAGCCTGCCTGGGTTCTGCTTGTCTGGTCACTGTCCTGTTGCCCCATGCTCTGTTCTCGACACCATCTTTGTTCACAGCTCTGCGTCTCTGCACATGCTGTTTGCTGTGCCTGGAATCCTTCCTCCTTCTCTGTCACGCTCCCAACTCCTGCTGCACTGTGACTGCTTCTCTAAGGCCTCTTTATGTCCCCAAGCTTTTCCCTTCCAACCCACTCAGTCTTCCTTTCCTTGTGCTTCCATTAATAGCATTATATGATTAAAGCACTTGTCAAATTGTATTGCCAATGATTGTACTGTTTCTGCCCTACTCACTAGACTGTGAGCTTCTCAGGGACAGTGGTCATGTCTTGGTCATAGTTTTAAATACATGGCATCTAGCATAGTGCTTGACACATAGCATGCATGCGATGTCAGAACAGAAGTAAAATCTGTAACTCTTTCATGTCCATCGGTGAAAGAAATCGTCATGGAGCCCCTGAAGGTGCTGTTCCAGCAATGGAGTTAATAGGAAGTTGGCCAGTGAAAGATGGAATACGTACAGATGTCCGTTCTTCTGCTTCACTGGATTGCACACAAGTTGATGGTACTCACGCATATTTTAGCATGAGCAAGTACATGTCTATTGAGCACTAAGCATATAGGTACAGATGTCTAATGCAGAGTGAAGATGGCAGGGAATGGATACTCCTGGAACTGAAAGTTCCTAGACGAGCCTTTGTCACAACCTGAAAACACCTCAAGTCCAGGAAGTTGGGAGTCAGGGAAGGAGTCTGACTTGCTGTCCTTTATATCCCTCCAAGTGTACGAGGCACAGATGAAGCTTTTCATCGTAACAAGCTATATCTGATCACCTTCCACATAACAGCATACTTTTCAACTCTTCCAGCATACTTCTGAATACATCCAAGTTTTATACTTGTGAACAGTTTTTCTTGTAGAGTTCATTGTCTGGCCATGGCCTGCATATGAACCCCCAGCTAAGCCCCCAGCAATCTCTGAGAAGCCAAGAAGAGAGAAACTCCCTGCAAGCATTACAGTATTCAGGACTTTGGCTTATTTTATTTCTTCCATCAGGACTGTAACTCATGAATTTCTTACAGTAGAATTAACAACTATGGGTCAAGACGTTACAGGTTAGAGAGATAACACACTTTTTAAAATGGGTATGTTGGTTTAAGAAGCAGATTCCTGAGCCCAACCTTCATTTAGACTGGGGTTCAGAAATTTGCATTTTAAATAAACTTCTCGCACATTGTTATTCATAATAAAGACCGAGAGCTGGTGGAACAGACACAAGCAACAGGGCAGATCTCACACCAGGCAACCGAGGCACTCCACTCCACTATGAGATGGGTGACAAAAAGTCACTTTCAAAGGCCAAACTTCAGACCATCACTACAACCACATTCTGGGCAGTGGCTCTCATGGTTCTGCAATTGTCCATTGACTAGCCTCTGTGGTCAGTGAGGTTCAGCGCTGCTGCTTGCTGCTGCTGTGTGAATTTGAATTGGCAAGAGAAGCATGTAACTGTGTGCTAAGGATAGGTATTTCCAAGAGGGCAAGACTCGAGGATAATACTTAGGATGTTGGTCATGCAGCGAAAGGGTGTATTTCTAAATAGGGGATAAAGTGTACTATGATATCTGATGTCACTGAAATAAGGTTAAACGAGCAAGGTTTTGTTCCTGGAGGCTGGTTAGGTCCTCCTCGATACTCCCCTGGAGACCAAATAAAACGCACATTTTTATACTTGAGTATTCAGTTTCTTTAAAGCCTCTTTTTATTACTATAATATAAATATTTAATGAAACACTTATGACCCACCCTTGCATTTCAGATTTAGATATGTTGGCATTTGGAGCGTGAGGTAAGGAAATGTGACACGTGGGCGTAAGTTGGTGTTTTCTCTTCGAGCTTCAGACTACAACTTGCATCTATAGCTTTTGCCGTTTATCTGAATCTAAACCAGACAAGGCGATTAACAGATCGTGCTTCTCCTCTCTCTTCCTGCTTACCTAACCCCAGTGCCTCTCATTCCCAGCTGGTTCCAGCTGCCTGTGTGAACACAGGACTCACTGGAGCAGCCAATCCCTCTGCTCTGTTGTGAGTCATTCTCTTACTTGCCACTTCCTTTCTGATGGACAACTGTAATTTACTCTAAAATATAAACATATTTCTCCCCTCCAATCCTGGAGCTCTCAGGATTTTGCATATTTCATGTCTTAAGAGGCTAAAACTTTCCCTTTTCTTTCTGAGTAAACAAACAGCTAAACACTCGTAATGGTTTCCTCACCAGTCCCTGGGAAAAGTACTCCGAGTACCTTATGATTATGATTGTGGGAGGGCTGCATGACTATAGCAGAGACCCCTGTGGATTTGGTGCTGTTTCTTTTAATACTTTCAACCTTTTCAGGATGGGTGAGGTGATATTATTGCCATTTTGCAGATATAGTCAGACTTAGAAAGGTTACCCAAGGCCACACAGCTAGAGAATAGTGAAATCACATTTACAAGTCTCCAAAGTTTACATTCTCTATGCCAGCCGATAGATTTGGTAGGGATGACTGATAAGTAGGGTCTATGGAAAGGTGTGAGAGCAAATTTGTCATAGCTAATCTTGCCCTTTGGTGCCTAGGTCCAACTTAATTAGGGTAGATCTTGTAGCTTTTTCAGGTTTAGGTGCAGTGTGTGTGAAAGAACCAGAAGCATGCAGGGTGACAGAGAGGAGAGCAGTAAGGAATCCAGAGAGATGTGTAAGACAAAGGAAGTAACAGTAACACGGAAATGCTGTATCAGAGCAGAATAAAAGATTTATGCCATGGCCATGTATAATTACTACTGATTGAGTAAAAATCTATGTTAGAATCATTTGCTAAAATCTGTGAACCTCCTTATGGGTGGAATATTTACCATTAAAAAGTAAAAACTAAAAAAGTGAATTTTTAGCACTGATTTTTGATTTTACCTACAAGGAACCAAAAGATATAATTCAGTGGTATTCAAACAAACAAACAAACAAAAATCAATGGAATTCTTGTCTTTATACTAATTTAAGCAGAACTCCTCTATATACAACTGATAAATATGGAGCCACTTGGATGAAGTAGAAGATTTGGGGCCTTCCTGCCTGACCTGTCAACCCCTCCTCCTGGTGACCCCTGAGGAGCTCACACAGATTTCCTCACACAGGCTCTCAGAAACATAGACCGCAAAAATCAACTTAGGAAAACTAGAAGATGATTAGGCTTCAGAAGGCCCGTGTCTCATGTCTGCTCTACAATCCTTGACCTTGGGCAAGTCTGCACCTCAGTCCCTCATTCTGAAAGTGAAAATGATGATGACACATGAACCACCAACCTCGTAGGGCTACTGAGAACTAGGAAACTGGAAGTTCTATATAGGTTTGGTGATTCACTGGGAGTGTTCACACACTCACAGGACTTAACACACGATTCATTACAGTTAAAGGGTACAAAGCAAAATCAGCACAGGGAAAAGGTGCATGGGGGCAAAGTCCAGAGGAAACCAGGCACAACCTTCCAAGAATTCCCTTCCTGTGGAGTCACACAGGCTGCACATAATTCCTCCAAAATCAAATTGTAGCACCATGTGTGACATGTTGTGTCTCAGGGAAGCTGAGGGAAGACTCATTGCCCAAGGTTTTTACATAGGCACTGTCTGCCTAGCCTGTATCAGGAGTCCAGACGCCCTGATGGAAAGCAGGTGTTCAGCATAATCCACATTGTTTGTACAGATAGTGAAGGCACAGTGAGCCAATGTTATCAGTTAGGGAATGGTGGAAACCTCCTGAAATTCTAATTTCCAGATGTCAGCTAAGGACCAAACTTGTAAGGACCATAGCAGTCTCAGGCCTAATATGTTAACTTTTTTCTGCTCAGTAAGCTTCAATCTCCCCCCACTGCCCAGTTATCTGGTTAGAACAATTTGGATATAAAAATAACTTGTGAAAATTCAAAAGTGTTGTTTTCATGTTGATGATAGCATTTCTGAGATGAGAGTTCTCATTCAAGCTCTCTGAACTCAGATAACTTACTCTGCTTTTATAAAAGCTCACAGTTGTGTGATTGAATGAAATAAAAATAAAAATAAACAAAAATCAAAATAAATAATGCAGTTAAGTTTTAGAGATATTATAGCAAAACATTATTTTGTAATTTTTTAAAATGTAAAATGGAATTTTACTAATTAAATTACATATTTACTGTAGAGTAGAGCTGACTGAAGGAAGCTTGTAACAAATCATTTTAAAAATGAAAATATACTAATAATAATCATTAGCAGATTTATTTGGTTTGTTAGAAATTTAAATAATCACAAATAAGTTTTTAAAAACATTGGACCATGATTTATAATATTCAACAACTTCATGATTTTTTAAAAGATTTTTATTAAAATAGAGCTAACATAAAATATTATATTAGTTTCAGGTATACACTATAGTTATTCAACATTTATATACCTAAAGAAGTGATCACCATGATAAACCAATCAACCACCTGACACTAGCTATCACAATATTATTGACTATATTCCCTTTGCTGTATGTCCCCATGACTTATTTGCTGTATACCTCGAAATTTGAACCTCTATTCCGTTTCAACTTTTTCTCCTCCCATTTTAATTTTTCAATTACGCTTTCACACTTAGTATTATTTTGTATTGATTTCAGGTGTACAGGATAATGATTAGACATTTATATAATTTAAGAAGTGATCTCCCTGACTAATACCCACCTGGCACTATACATACTGTGTTTCCCCGAAAATAAGACCGGGTCTTATATTAAGGTTTGCTCCAAAAGACACATTAAGGCTTACGTTCAGGGGAGGTCATCCTGAAAAATCATGTTAGGGCTTATTTTCGGGGAAACACAGTAGTTAATATCATGCTATTGACTATATTCCCTATGCTTTACTTTACATCCCCATGACTATTTTGTAACTACCAATTTGTATTAATCCCTTCACCTTTTTCACCCTACTCCCAACACCGTCCTGCCTATCACCATGATAAATCTAGTACCCATCTGACACCATACATACATTATTGACTACATTCCTTATACTACACTTTACATCCCACGACTATTTTGTAACTACCAATTTGTATTTCTTAATCTTTCCCTGTTTTCACCCCAAACCCCCACACATCTGGCAACCCTCAAAATGTTCTCTGTATCTATGAGTTTGTTTCTGTTTGTTTTTCTTGTTTTTTACATCCCACATATAAGTGAAATCATACGGCATTAGTCTTACTCTAGCTGACTTACTTGACTCAGCATAATATACTCTAGGTCCATCCATGTTGTTGCAGATAGCAAGATTTCATTCTTTATAATGGCTGAGTAATATTCCATTGTATATATGTACCAGCTCTTCTTTATCTATTGATCCATTGATGGACACCCAGGTTGCCTCCATATCTTGGCTATGTAAACAATGCTGCAATGAACATACAGATGCACATGTCCCTTCAAAGTAGTGTTTTGTGTTTCTTTAGATAAATACCCAGAAGTGGGATTACTGGGTCCTTTTTGTCCCATGTTATAGCCTTTGTTTTAAAGTCTAGTTTGTCTGGCATAAGTATTGCTACCCTAGCTTTGCTTGTTTGTTTGTTTTTTGTTTTTTTTCACTTCCATTCTCATAAAATATCTTTATTCATCCCTTTACTTTCATTCTGTGTGTATCTTTCAATCTGAAGTGAATCTCTTGTAGGCAGCATATGTAAGGGTCTTGTTTTCATATCCATTCAGCCCCTCATGTCTTTTGCTTAGACCATTTAATTCATTTACATTGAAAATAATTGTTGATAGATATGTAGTTATTGCCATTTTATTATTCATGTTTTTATATATATATATATTTTTCCATCCTGAAGAAGTCCCTCTAAGATTCCTTGTAATACTGGTTTTGTGGTGAGGAACTTCTTTAGCTTTTTCTTGTCTGGGAAGCTCTTCCTCTGTCCTTTGATTCTAAATGATAGCTTTTTTGGGTAGAGTAATCTTGGTGTGGGTCCTTGCTTTTCATCACTCTGAGTATTTTGGCCTGTATCTCTCCTGTAAAGTTTCTGTTGAGATATCAGCTGACAGTCTTATAGGAGCTCCCTTGTAGGTAACTAACTGCTTTTCTCTTGGTGCTTTTAAGTTTCTCTTTTTGTCATACTGGGTCCTTCTTTGTCTCATGCTATAACATGTTTTAACACACTTTGCTTTAAAGTGTGTTTTCTCTGTAAGTATTGCTACCACAGCTTTTTTCTTTTTTCATTTCCATTTATGTAAAATATCTTTTTCCATCCCTTCCAGTCTGCATGTATCTTTAGATCTGAAGTGGTCTCTTGTAATAGCATATGTAAGGGTTTTGTTTTCGTATCCATTCAGCCACCTCATGTCTTTTGATTGGAGCATTTAACCCATTTACATTGAAAGTAATTGTTGATAGACATGTAGTTATTGTCATTTTATTATTCATATTTTTTAATCTTTTTTTTTTTTTTTTCATCCTAAAGAAGTTCCTCTAAGAGTTCTTGTAATACTGGTTTGGTGGCGATGTACTCCTTTAGGTTTTCCTTGTCTGGGAAGCTCTTTATCTGTCCTTCGATTCTAAATGATAGCTATGCTGAGTAGAGTAATCATGGTTGTAGGTCCTTGCTTTTCATCACTTTGAGTATTTTGTGCCAATCCCTTCTGGCCTGTAAAGTTTCTGTTGAGATATCAGCTGACAGTCTTATAGGAGCTCCCTTGTAGGTAACTAACAACTTTCCTCTTGCTGCTTTTAAGATTCTCTCTTGGTCTTTAAGCTCTGGCATTTTAATTATGATGTGTCTTGGTGTGGGCCTCTTTGAATTCATCTTGTTTGGGACACTCTGTGTTTTTGGGCTTGTATGTCTATTTCTTTTGTCAGGTTAGGGAAGTTTTTCATCATTATTTCTTCAAACAGGTTTTCAATTCCTTGCTCTCTCTGATACCCCTGTGAGGTGAATGTTGGTACACTTGATATTGTCCCAGAGGCCCTTTAAACTAACTTCATTTTTTTAAATTCTTTTTTCTTTTTGCTGTTCTGTTTGGGTGTTTTCTGCTACCTTATCTTCTAAATCTCTGATTCAGTCCTATGCATGACCTAATCTGTTGATTGTCTCTAATGTATTTTTATTTCTGTTATTACATTGTTTATTTCTGACTGTTTCTTTTTGGTTGTTTGTTTTCTTATCTACATTTTTATGTTTCCTATCTCTTTATTGAATTTCTTCCTGAGATCATTTGAACATCCTTATAACCAATGCTTTGAACTCTGCATTTGGTAGATTGCTTATCTCCATTTTGTTTAGTTCTTTTTCTGGAGTTTTGTTCTGTTCTTTCAGTTGGGGCATGTTTCTTTGCCTCCCCATTTTGGCTACCTCCCTGTGTTTGTTTCTATGTATTAGGTAGGGCTGCTATGTCTCTGTCTTAGTAGAGTGGTCGTAGGTAGTAGGTGTCCTATGGGGTCCAGTGGCACAGTCTCCTGGTCACAAGAGCCAAGTGCTCCAGGTGTGTTTCTTGTGTGGGTTGTGTGTGTGCCCTCCTGTTGTAGTTGAGCCTTGGTTGCTGTTTGTATGTCAATGGGAGGTATTGCCCCTTGGTCTGATTGGTTGTGAGGACTGGCTATGACTATAGTGGAGGAGCTCTTTTGCAGGGGCTGACCCTATGGAGCACGATTTGCTTTAACAGGACTCTGGTGCTTGCCTAGTCTGCCCTTTGAATGTGTTGTCCTTGGAGGTGATGATGCTCCAGCTTCTCTGAAGCTAACCACTGGTTGTGCCAGCCCTGGGGCCTCCTGGGAGGAGACCCTTGCTGGCCAAGTTCAACCGCAGCATGTGCCCTGCCTGGGGCCACCTGGCATGAGCCACAAGGCAATCTGCAAATGGCTGCCATCTGTGTTGTTAGCCAGGTTGATGGAAACTCAGATATGGTGCCTGCCTGTATCTGCATGCCAGGTGGTGGTAGGGCTCAAGGCAGAAACAATGGGTTCCGCCAGCTCCTTTGTCTGGGAGAAAGCTGCCCTTCCAGCCCTTGTCCTGCAGCCAAACACCTCAGTTCCTCTCCATGTGTCCCTGGCACCTTTTGACCTGCTGCCCCAGTGCTGGAGCTCAGAGTGACTGAGTCTGTCAGCAAGTAAGTCCATACATGGGCCTTTAAGAGGAGCACCTAGGACTACAGCTGCCCTCCATATCACTCAGCCACAATCTCCACTGGATTTTACAGCCGGAAGTTATGGGGACCTCTCTCTCCAGTACTAGAACCTGGGTTGGGAAGCCTGGTGTGGTGCTGTTACCCCTTGCTTCTCTGGAGGGAGACCCTCACCTCACCCCCAACAGCTGAGTTATCCCTCTCGATTTTTAATGGTTACACACAGGTGTGGGATGGCCAATTCCACATCTCTGCCTTTCCTACCAGTGTCAAGGTGGCTTCTTCAGTATGTCCTTAGTTGTAGGGTTTTGGTTCAGCTCGACTTCAGGTGATTCTCAATGATGGTTGTTATGTAGTTTTGCTGTAATTTTGATATGGTTGTCAGAGGAGATAAGCACAGTGTCTACCTACCCCACCATCTTGGCTGGAAACTGTTTTGTAAGTTTTTTGTACAAGTTTGATTAAAATATTTAAATCTAAGTCTATTCCTAAAGCCCAACATTTTTGTGTACAAGAAGATAATGAAAATAATTCTGAAAGTTTATGTATTAATTAGAGAAAACGTTAAGCTTCTATAACAAAAGACTCAATAATAAGGTAGCTTACAATATAAAACTGTTTATTTCTCTCACACATAACATTTTCAGGGTGAAGGGTTCAGGTGGATAGGGAAGCTCTGCCAACTTCATCAGAGACTCAGTCGATGACAGTCCTGCCATTTGTATCAAGTGGTTCTCCACACACTGTTTTCCAAGTTTTGGCTATTAGAGCCTGGAAGAAGGGGTTAGGAGCGGAAGTCCAAAACCAGGAATTCCCTTTTAAGCAAGTTAAGTGAAAATTACTCACATAAATCCTGCTCATAGTACATTGGTGAGAGATTAGTCACATGGCCACATCTAGCTGCAAGGGAGACAGAAATGTAACCTAGCTACATTCCTAGGAAGAAGGGACAAACAACTTTTGGTGGACTGTTAGCCATCTCCCCCACAGATACAAGAGTTTTCCATTCTAGGTATAAACTAGGACATTTTGCACTTTATTTAGAGATTTATAACTTTTCAAGTAATTGCATAGCAAATCAAGAAATTTTCTAGAATGCTATCCAAGCTATTACTTTAAAAAGTGCTATAATAATCTACATCATGAGGAGAATCCATGATGAAAAATTCATGATGACAAATGAATGAAATGCTTTCCATACATTTTATTATTCTTGGTAGTTTTACCCCAATTCTAGTTGACATACTATTTCTCCTTAGTTTGCTCTTTTGAGCAATATGTAATATTTCCTGCCACAAACGATCCCTTAGGCTTTCCTCTTGTTAAATACCTTTTAACCTCCATATTATAATTATGATTTCAAAATTCAATTCTACTTTCTTAATGTAAATCTAGGGAAATTGAAAAATAAATCATCTCATTTCCATTTTCTACATTTTACTACATCTGTTACCTTATTTACAGATATAATGTAATATCCAACTCCTTAAGGGTATTACATTTATAATTCAACTGCTTATGTTTTCATTCCTGATGTGCAAATAGTAGCATTTGATTTGCTAAGTTTAAAGTTGCACTTTAAAACTATTTAGAAGATTCTTGTGTTGTTTCATTATATAGTCTCCTATGATTTCTGTAGCTTCATTTTAAAGTCGGTGTCAATGTAAGGGGGTAGAGGCTAGGTTCTGATGACTGGTAATAAGAGTTCATATATTTCATGGGTTGGAAATGCATACAGACTGGGCATTGACTTGGGCGTTTATTTTTTTCAGTTCCATCTTTTGAGATTTCTCTGCATCTCTCTCTCTCTCTCTCTCTCTCTCTCTCTCTCTCTCTCTGTCTCTCTCTCTCTCCCCCCCCCCACATGCATACATATATGTGTATGTGTATGTATATATTTTCCATTTTAATTGTCTTTCATCTAAATGTAAAATTTCCCCACTTGCAGAAAAGTATCCCATTACAAAAAGTGTGGTCCTTTATGTACTGAGATGATACGACTGTGCACGATGATGAGGAATTCCATTTTGAGTTGTCATTTGATGATGGACAGCTTTGTACTAATCTCTTCTCACTCTCTCCCACAGTCCCTGGTACAATCAAGAATAGCCATTCACCAGGTGCCAGATTTGACTTGGGCACAGAGGATGTCATCAAAGAACAGGATACAGCTAACCAATTCATTTTTATCAAACCCATGATCTAGGATTCACACAGGATACAAAGCTGCAGACAATGCTTTGAATTTAGTGTGCTTTAAATGTATGTATTTCTCTTTCCCCAAATTTTTGCTGATCTGTTATATCATGGTGGTTTCACAAAAGTCTAGAAAGTTATGAAGAGTGAATCATGACTAAATTTATTTTTCTTACTCTCCTTATTTTATGTTTTCATTTTCCCCTTCTTCCCTCCTTCCTTCTATTCCTTACTTTCTCTCTTCTTTAATTACTTCTCTCTTTCTTATTTACAGAAAGAAAAACTAGAGGGGCAGAGATGTTTAAGTAAAATGTTTAGAAATCGGATCTAGTAGCTGCAAATCCAGTGTAATTGCTCCCAATAAGGATATAGATGGAGACAGGAAAGTGTGTGTGTGTGGGGGGAGTAAAGCAGTTCACAAGTGTTTCCGATTTAAACTTTTCTCTGATTATCCAAAATCTTGTATCTTGGAAGGCACCCTGGGAACCATCTGGGTCCACCTCCCACTGTTGCACGGCGTCTCTCCTTGATCTGGCTCCTCTTGATCGTTTCATGGATGAGATTCTCATGTCTCACAAGGCAGCACAGCCTAGTTTGGATTGTTTATGTGGTAATAACATATTTTGGATTGAAATTTGTGACTTCCATCCCTATGGGAATATATAAATAAGTGTAATCTTTTCCTTGACAATCTCTAGTCTAGACATCTGAGAACACCTATCACGACTTCACCAAGTTAACTCCCCTCCGGGCAAGTATCTCTATTTCCTACAGTTTTTCCTCTCCATGTTTATATTGCATTTATCCCTTTCCCCATTAAGATGTACAAAGAACTAAGAACCAGACTCCAGCCCAGAGAACAATGGGGAGTTACTTTCCTTGAGCTGAAAGTCATGAAAGTGCAGATTCAGAGCATCTCTGGGAGAAGATGCTGGCATCATTATCCTGACTCTGCCCCAAATAAGTTACCGACCCCTTGTCTACATCTGTTTTATCATCCATAAAATGATGATACTAGGAATAAATAAAATAATGCTTGTGAGTAGTTTGGAACAGTACCTGACATGTAAGTCTATATGTAAGCTGTCTACATTCATATTTGGGGCAGTCATGTGATACTGTTAATCAACTAAAGACCGTGGCCATTTATATACAAACCACCAAACATCAGTGTCCCCTTTCTCTTATATATGTGTGTGCAGTTTGCATGTGTGTATTTGAACATAAATGAAGGACTCTATTCCTGTTCAAATTCATATGATTTATTTTAGTATATCTTCTTGCCTATTAAGCATTTTGAATCTTGATGGTATCATCCAACGTATCTAGTCTTCCTACCAATCTCGTTTTGCTTTTGTTCTCTGGGGGTTTGATAGGCATGCTTTTTATGACTTCAACCTTATTGAAAAGAAAAAAAAAAAGAGAAGCCAAATAAAACTGGAACAATTACAGAGCACTCTAGGTTTACATCATTATTCGGCTTAAACTTATTTTCCTAGTTCAGGATAGTACAAGCTAGCTAATTTCGTGTTTGTCTAAAATCAAGAAATCCACTTTGCAGGATTCTGTATTGACTTACCACTGAGTATCCATATAGTAACACAAGGAAAGGAGATTAGTTTGGCATGACTTATTTATAAAGCAAATTTCTGGTTTGCTCTTTCCTCAATTCTCTTAGCTATTAATAAATCACATTAAATACATGTGGCATTGGCTATAATATCCACAGTTACCACCATAATTTTGCTTATGGACTTGGCCAGAACCTATAATTTCACTATTTGAGGACTGAATAAAAGTGTATGTCTAGCTTAGCAGAAACTAATTACTATTAATCCAACCATGGGTTTTACTTTACACTTATAAACTATAAAAATTTTTTTCCTGAAATGTCTTCCAGTTCTTTGCAGAAAATAACTTATTTCTCTTCATAAATAAACAACCTCAACAAGCAAACACAGAAAATAAAAGACAACCAAAGAGAAAAGCATGTTCAGAGATTCCTAGTTATTTCTTTGGAATAATCCAGGAGGTGAGTAACAGAACCAGTAAAAATCAGATATCCTCTTTCCTTGCCCAGTATTTTCTATCTAGAGCAACCCTGCATTACATCAGCCTTTATATCTCTCATGAAAGCACCTTATTACCAGGTAAGATTTTGACTACAGCCTTCACATAGATTCACATGAGGCTTCATATGTTTGAACTAACCAACCTCTAAGTCTTTTGAGGTTCGTCCATCATTAATTTACAGTAATTGTTTTGACATTGTTGATCTCTCAAAACATAAAAAATATTCCCTAACAATAAAGGGGCTCTGATTTCATTAAGGATTTGTTACATTTCAAGAGGGAATACAATATTTTATGAAAAACAAAAGGAACCTTGTCATATTCTATTAAAGCAATCTCCTAACCCCCACTGAAATTGCCTGAGGTCTTACACGGCTCCTAATTACACACTGTCTACCTTGGATTTTCACGTAATTTAAACGAATGGGTCTTGTAGTGAATGTCTCATTTTTAAATTACTCAATGTCTCTTATTTAAATTGCTTAAACTCAATATTTTGACCTCCTTCCTCAGAGTCACCTAAGAGAACAGAAGATTCTGGGGAAAAGGGAACAAAAAGTCATCAAATTACTCATTTCTTTTTTTTTTAGACTTGACTAGTTCACAGTTCTTTACTAAAATCCTATAGATGGTTTACCATAGGAGGAGAGAAAAGGATGGATGAATTGAAGAAAAGTGTTTTAGTTCCCTGAACATTTCCCAGTGAGATTAAGAAATGCTTATTACCGTTTCCTTAAAATCTGATCTGTAGGGCTTGCCCACTGCTATCTGCATAGGAGGGAAGTAAACTGCCAGATTGTAAACACAGCTTGAGTTGCCTTTCTGACGTTTGAACTAAACTTAAGTCCTCTTGGGGTCTGAATTTAGTTTTGATAAAATTCAGCTCTCTGTTTCAAAAAGGGATAAAAGGAAGGAAATTATAATGTCTCCTTATTAAACTAATTATCCTTAATCTGATCATTTTAATGAACTAAGGTATAGATTTGAGAAAATATTCAAAGTTAGTGAGAATTTTTGAGTCCTTGTTTTAAAGTGAGCTTATTTAAATGTTTGAAATATGTTTGCAGAGCTTAGTTGGACTGGGATGTGAGATGGCACAGGGTACAGGAGGTAGGGAGTGTTATTTCCTGGCTGTCCCTAAGGCTAGGTAAGAAAGAAAGAAGGAAGGAAGGAAAGAAGGAAGGAAGGAAGGAAGGAAGGAAAAAGAAAAGAAGGAAAGAAGGAAGGAGGGGGGAGGGAGAAGGAGAGAGAGAGAGAAGGAAGAAAGAAAGAAAAGAAAAGAAAAGAAGGAAACGAAAGGCAACGAAAGGAAAGGAAAGGAAAGGAAAGGAAAGGAAAGGAAAGGAAAGGAAAGGAAAGGAAAGGAAAGGAAAGGAAAGGAAAGGAAAAGGAAAGAAAGGGAAAGAAAGTCAAGCTTTTGGTCAATTAAACCATACTCATTTCCATGTCATACTTTATTGTTATGGAGCTGCTGGTCTATGTGCAAACCTTTCTGTACATCACCAAGTCCATTCACTGTCACAGTGATTCTCATTGAAATGCACACATAAGGGTAAAGTGTTATTAATATGAATAACAAATATAATAATAAAATGTAATAATAATAACTGATATATATTGAGGACTCAGGTTTGCCTTACAAGAGTCTTAAGATTTTCACATGTACTCACTCATTTAGTTACTACCACAACCCTATTAAAATAGGCACTACTGTTATTCTCGTGTTTCAGATGCAGAAACTGTGGCACAAGCAGGAAAGTAAATAATCAAGTTGCCTCAGCTTTCAGTCCAGTGGTACTTACATAGTTTGTTTTTTCTGTATCATGGGCTTAGATTTCTAGAAACAATTCTGGCCAGTAACTCACAGGAAAGGCATTCCAAATAGACTAGGTGAGTCATGTTCTGCTGTGTTGTCTTGGTGGTGCCATGTCAATCTCCAATGATAGTAATTAACAGTAATGCTTGGGGGAGGGACAGTGGTGGGGAGTGGAAACATAACTTTATCATTGTCTGAAGAACTGAAGCAAAAGCAAAAATTTCTAGGCTAGACATCTGAGACAAATGAAAAGGACTTGGATTTTGGCTATCCATTGATTCATTCCACAAGTATTCATTGAACATTTACTATGTGCCTGGCATCCTATTCTCAGCTGTGGGAACATCGGGGTGAACCCGACAGGTAAGGCCCTTCCTCTCGTGGAGATGACATGGCCTTTTACGCAAAGCTACTTTTCACTTACACTGTCTGGATTTTCAGTTGTCCACAATTCTCTGTTTCAGAGAATGTTTCTTCTGTGTTTCAGCTGCTTGTCTGGACCTTCCCTATAAACAAGTTTATTTCTGAGGCACAGAAAGGGATTATACACATTCAGTCTATAAGATCAGGGGAAGGAAAAGCTCCTGCAGGTTATTTAAAATCTGCATAAAGATATACAAGCATGACTGACATAGCTCTGGCTCCAGCCCAGGAAAGCGCTGATCATGTCCACAGTTACCAAACGGCATAAAGACCCACATTAAAACAGTAATAACAGAGAAATGTTTAAAAATATAAAAGTTATAGAGATAGCGCAGAAAGGGTTCTTGAATTAAATCACTTTTATCTAGTCTCATTTGCTTAAGGGTGCAATCAACGCACTATTTCAGCAGCTTGGGACCTTAGAAATGTTATTTCACAATTAATTATAAAATGAATTCTTTAAAATGGAAAAATATACTACTTTCCTATTACTCTTAACAACAGATTCCAGTTAATAAAGCCTTGAAGCAGTTTAGTGGTTTGACTGCCACCTACTGTTTGTTTTTCGCCACAACTCGCAAGTAGCTTGGGCAGGAGGTAAGAAAAATGCGTTGGGCAAACCATTTTTTAAAAAAGTATTTTAACATATGTGCTGTAACGTAATTATTTTAAAAATTTAAGAGATTGAGAGAATGTGATTGATTCCACTTCAAATTACTGCATTTGTCGTACGACAGTCACATTGGTTAAAAATGCAAATTCTACCACGTTCTAAAAATGTGTATAAATATGCAGGGCATTTCTTTTAGCCCTGACAAAGCATCATACCTGAAATTTATAAAAATATGCCACAAACATGAATGCATCAAACTGAAAATATTATCTCATGAAGCTGGTGTCTGATCTTTAAAGCAAAAAAGAGATCTCTATCATCGTACTTTTATGCTTATATGGCTTGTGTAGACTGAAAAAATATAAGCACTTCTATCTGTATAAGGAGATCAAATACTGTACATCCCCAGTTATTTCAGAATGACCCAGGCTTTTGATAGAAATCTGTCCAGTTAACATTGCAGTCCTGAGATTCTGTTAAACGCTTAGAACTCAGAAGGCAGAATGGGTTAGTGCATTTTTCTCTCATATCTGAACTACTGACTTTAGAGTAATAACTCATTTTCTGGATACAACAATGCTATTTACTGTTTAAATAAAGAGGCTTAGTGGAAACTTTATAAAATTGTAATCCTAAAACATAGTCTATGTGAGTTATTTTATTTTTTTAATTCTACCTTTTCAAGCCTTTGTACTAAATTATACATGTAAAGAAAAATTTGCAAGTGTTTAAATGTTTTTACTGATGCATTACATATATGTATATGCTTTTGTTTTTTAAATGTGTTTGTAGATTGTTTCATTCACACTTAAATCCAGTTATTATATTTTTTTAAAGTATAAGGGAAAAATCACCTAGAATACTTTGCTGTTATTAAAACGTGCTTCCTGCAAAATCTATGTTGCAGGTTTTAATATAAAATGGTGTCAATAAATTCTAACGTTCTAGAAATCTTTTCAGCTTACATTTTTTTTCCTCTACCAGGAACAGGTATAGAGTAGTGGTAGTTTCATGTGTTAAGATAATGTTGGTGAAAGACAACATAAATATACTATTTTATTTTTTGCCATAATAGCATTTTTTTCTGATATATGAAATGGTCATCTTAGATTTAAAAATCACTATGGGTTCTGTGATTAGTCCTCACTATATAGTTCTACTGATACATGCATATTATTTGAAAATCTGTCCTTTGTGGTGTCAATAATATAAATATAAAACAAAAGCCTTTCATGTGGCTTTATTTATAGTGACAATGATAAAATTTATAAAAAATGATATAAGATATTAAACAACATGAGTAAATTTGATCAAATATTAGTTGTAGATCTTCCCCCCCAAGTGATTAACAATGACACTAATCCAAAGCCAAAGAAAAATAGTTTTACCTAAAATATTGGTGAAGAAGCTGAAACAAATAAAATTAAGCTGACCTTTTAATAAATGTCTGTTTATTGATTTAAATTCACTTTTTTTCTTTTTCTGAGCAATGCTGACGAGGCCTGTTAGAATACAAGCAAGTATAATAACTTGGACAGAACCATTTATTTTTTCTTTTGTGTGTCGTTACTGAAAGATTGAAGCAAGCTTCACCTAAGTGTAGTGATGCAAAAATAATAGTATCCCAGCCTGGCTGCGCAAGAGCGGAGGCAAACATGGGCTTCATATTAAAGTGCCTTCTAGGTAGCTGACATGACGCATCTAGTCAGACGTAAATAATGACAGACGGAAACTATCATGAGGTCTGTGAAGCATCAACATACTGCTATCATTTTCTCTCTAACCTTGCCTTGCTAGCAGCTCTCAGCCTTACAGGCTGAGAGATCATTTAAAAAGCAAATCCTAATGACTGCCCACTGTAACAACAGTCAGCGAGATTGGCATCAATTTAGCTCAGTTTGGAAACTCAGGATAGCAGCCATTGTTGACTTGTGACACCCTAAATTCCAGTTGTTCTCCACAAACTAATTCCCGCCCCCGACGTTACCCCTTCCCCTTGGCTATTTCCATGCTTTGCAAAAAGATTCTCCTCTCTGGTAGGAAAATGCTTCATCTCAGCTATTTGCTTGGCACTCTGTATATAATCTCTTGGGCTGTACCTATTTTTCTGGACTAGCTCATTTGGTGCAAAATGCTCAAAGTTAGCCCCTCCCCTTTTTCCTGTGGTACACATTATTTTGTGTATATTATGTATGCACAGGGTAGCAGTGGGTAAATAACATCCCAGTGTCCCTGTAGCTTAAGACTAACATGGTTATGGTTCAGATAAACATGTCTGTACATGGCTGCCATAATCAATGTGGAATGGCAGAACAATTTTGCAGATCCAGTCCCAGGAAGATAAAAAAAAAAAAAAAAAGCTGTCTTGTCCAGATTCAATAGAATCTATTCACCAAGAAACCTGCGATAAAGCAGTCACACGTTTTATTTGTTAAGACAGTGATGACTTTGCAAGCCGGAGGGAACTGAAGCTGATATACAATAGGATAATAGCATTATCACTTTGCAAATCAGCATGTGGCTTTGCTTGGGTGCCGGCAGAAGGGCACGGGATTCAGAGAGCTCTAGCTGGTAACCTGAAAAGACAAGGAGATCCAACTGCCTGGCTGTGAGTGTAAATGTGTGAGGATAAATTGCCACGAATCTCCTTCAGCTTGGTTAAAAACACATTGCATATGTGTGCTTTCACTGTTTTATAAGAGGCTTGGAGGTGACTGTATGGGCCTGGGTACGTGTGTGACTGTGTGTAAATGGGGGTGTTAGGAAGCGGAAAAGAATTGAGGAAGGCTCACAATAGCCCATCTCAATGGAGAGCTATTGATCTCATTTCATAACACTTTAATCTCCAATGAAACATCTTACTTACCTTGTGTAGAGGAGATGCCAAGTTGAAATAAATAATAAACACACAATATTTTAAGGACTTTTGAATTTTGCATGGTAATAAATATTAATGAGCTTGTGACTCCCGAAGAAAACAGAAAGCACTTAATTCTGTTGTTGATATCAGGTACTGTGCAGGTTGATTTCCCGAGGCGAAAGTGAAAAATGCACTATTTGGACTTAAATTTAGATTTAATAAATAACTAATTTAGGATCTTGTTCTATATGCAAGGATATAATCACAAGGCATTCGTTTTTAAAAGGTTTCATTTATTCTTGTGAGCTTAATTATTGCAAGGAAACTGTGAGCAATTTGTTTTTTACCAGTGTCTGATTTCTGAGAATGGTTATTAAATATTAAATGGATGCATAATTCAGGCAATTAAGAAAGTAATCACACAAAGTAATGTAATGGAAGTTAATTATTACTGCATAAGCAAATAGTTCATTAATGCTAGTAGTTGCTATGGCTGCATTCTTAATACATGCAGAACTGAAGCATGAATCCTCTGTGTATTCAAGGAGCTGGTAGGAAGTGTGATGCTACAGAGAGAGCGCCACTAATGAAAACCAGAAGCAAATAAGACCATATTGACCCCTGACTTGTCTAAATAAGGTGGGATCATCATTACTTAAGATAGTTTTATCGAAACCACGACTACACTAGCTGCTTATAATTTTGGGGGTTTGTAACAACAAACCATGACTTAAATCAAGGATAAACTAAAAGGAATTTAGCTTGTTAAAAAAAAAAAAATCACCAATCATACATCCCCTTTCTTTCTTTCTTTTTTTTTTTTTAATATCAACTCTTTTGTTAAACAGCTAAAGTCATTATTGGTAACTTAAAAAGGCTCCGTAGATTTCTTTCCCCCCATAAAAGCATTGCAGCTGGTAAAAGACCTTATTTTGTACTGCTGCTCAACCCCAAGTGAAAATTCTGACATTTCTTTACTAACACTATCTCCCTAAAGCATTGTGCTTTGTAAAGACTATTTTATATTAATTCAACACATATGGGTTCTGGTGCTCTCCAGACCTTGTGGTGCTGCAAGGCACCAAGGTGGCCGAGCAGGCCACGCCAAGCAGAAAGGGGGAGAGCAAACAATGGTGAGGGTTCTGCCCTGAGCCCCCAGGACCAAGCCAGGCCTGCCTCCAAAGGAGACAGCTCCTTTACGGGTTTGCTTTCAAACAACCCTGACCTGTCCAGGGCTCACTGCCTTCCTGTCCCATCTTGTCGTAGAATTTCACCTAGAGAAAGGCAATTCCATCAGGCCAGGTGCTCTTCCACCATTTCCATTTAGGCATTAACTTATCCCAGTCCTGAGATCATTTGCTTCCCTACTTACAATGCCATTGCTAAGCTCTGCCCACCACCTCTCAGGCTGGGTACTGCTTTGGGGGCACGGTGGAAGTCAAGAGACATTGGCCCTGTCAAGTAGCTACTCCAGCCAGTCAAAGAAGGTCTCCTCTCTGCTCTTGGTGCTTGACTAGCCACTGGGGGAAGGAGGAAAGATGTGCGAGACAGACTCAATCTCTTTTCCTGGAAAGCAGGTTACAGTCCCCTTACAACAGTGGTTCTTTTAACTGTTTTGGTGGTGGTGGTGGTGGTGCTGGTGGGGTGGTCATGGAGCTCTAGGTCATTCTAATGACCTGGGTATTTACATAAAAATTTACAGTCAATTTTAGAAGGTTTGTTGTCTCTCTAATCCTACTCATGGATCTCAAATTTAAGACCCTCTGCTTTGAGGGGACCAATGTTTTCAAACAGATAGTGAAAGTTTAGGAGATAATTTGTTTGGCTTTTTGACATGTAGACTATAAATACAGCAGAGGGGTTGGTGGGGCTTGGGGAAGGCTTTATGGAGCAAATGAGCCTTGAGCTTAACATTGAAGTACGCACGGTATATTGAAGCCAAAAGCAGAATATTTTGTGTGGAACAGGATAAGCAAAGGAAGAAAGGTAGGCATCACCCATTAATTCATTAACACATTCATTCATTTAAAAATATCAAACACCTACTGAGTTATACAATCAGAGAAAATAAAGATATGGCATGGTTTCCTGACCTCAAACAATTTTCAGTGTATAAGATAGAATGCAGCAAGCATATAAATAACCATTACAAGGAAAATTAATTGTTGTGAGCAGAACTATAGGAAAAGGGTGAATTCAGTCAGGGGCTTCCAAATGCTTGATGTAGGAGCCACGTTTCAGCAGGGGAACTGCAATAATATGGGCAGATGTGTGACACTGGCATGCTCTCGGCTTTGGTTTGGCTGTCGCACCTCAAATAGAGGAGGGAAGCAGCCTGGCCAAGTCAGGGAGGTGGGAAGTGTGTTGTATGTTTGGAAAACATATTTAGCTTTAACAAAGCACAGGCTGTGAGTAGAGAAAGTTTTGAAAGGTGAATGCGGCCAAGTCACAGATGCTCTTAACTGGCGGGTAAGGGAGTTAGAGTAAATCATGGCGACTCATGACTTTTCTTTAATGTGGTGTTTAGGAAGGTACTTCTGGCAACAGTGCTTAGGAAATGTTGGAGTAGAGTGGCCTAGTAGAGGGGACCTCACAGGCTTCTGCAATAATGCAGGAAAGTGTCACTGGGCAACTCTTGTTGGTGTATGTCTGAGAGAATTCACTTGGTGAACAAGGGTGAGTGGTGAGGGCAGAGGCATGGAAATTTCTAATTCACACCCACATGCTGGGGCAGAGATTGGACATGACTCATGGGTCACTTTCCAAAGAAGACACCATGTTTACTCACCGGGAAAGAAGCAGGCATGTTGTCATGACAATGGACCTACACAGTGCCTCTGCCACTCGCTTCTGAAGAAGACTTCTCAATGTGCTCTTTATTTCAGAAGGTCAGGATATGCCCGCCAGCTGTACCATTTATGCCCCCGGACACATTTTAGTATCTCCTCACTCAGAGCAGCGTTTGCCACACAACATCTGGTGTATAAGTCCAGATCATTTCCATAAATCTTTGGCCTTTACACCAAACTGTTACTCTGCCAAGGGTCAAGGCCATTTCCTTGCATAGAGCTTGATGCTTTCAGAATATGGGCTCTCTCTGATTTAGGAACAAGCTGCTCTTTCAGGTTTTTTTTAAGTGGAATCTCCTATATTACCTTATTTGATCTCCATAAATATGAGAAGTAAATTGGAAAGATATTATTATTAGTTCTATTTTGCAGATGAGACACAGAGAGAAATGCCTAGCTTAATATAACATAGCTAGCAAAAGCTGACCCCAAGATCGAAACTTTCCACCTTAAGCGGGTATTGATGTTCAAGACAGCCCTAAGTAGCAGGAGCCTCAACACTTTTCTTTACCCTGATCCATGGAATTTCTTCCAGGATCCTTGGTTTAATTCTAACATTTATCTGCTAAACTCAAGTCAGGTTCAGGCAGAACATTAGAAATTTTGAGCTTTGCCTTCATTTTTGGGAATACTTTATGTCCCACTCAGCATTAGGTTCATTCTTTACTCTTACAGAGATTTCTGTTGTAGCAAGCTTGTATTCCAACTCTGTTGAAGTGCTTTTCTCATTCTCGGTAAGTCAAACATCATTTCTGCGTAGTTCCTCTACTTGGGGACAACTCCCTCATTCCCTTCCAAGTCACGGATGACTTTAGATGTCAGAACTTATTCCGGCAATACTAAGAGGGCACTTAGTAGGCTCATCTGCATATCCAAGCTCCATTGAAAGTCTCAAAGGCAATGGTGTGTTAAACTAATTCTAGAAATTTCCAGAGTCCCATAGGACTTCCAAAATTTAGCTGCTTCTTCATCACTGATGAGGCAAAATGTTATCAGATTATAGAATTTTGCTGTCATGTTTGACATTGTTACGTCTGACGCCACAAAACTCTCCTTAAACACATGCTGAATTAGCTGCTAACCAGTTTCTTTCACTTCACATTTTGAAATCTTTAAACCCTAAAAAAAGTGAGCATCCACAATCCAGGCTGAAGATGTGTGTGTCGGGCAGTAAGCTGTTGTAATGGACCTTTCCGATGTCTCTTTAAGACTATGCCTGATTCTCTTTTGGCAATCTTCATTATGATGAGGTGGCAGGTGAGGGGCAGGGTTGAAAGGAAAATCTTGATCTCGTGTGAACTCAGAACTGGCCTGCACAGCTCTCATTAGACAGCGTCTAAGCTGCCAGAGACGGGTTCAGCTCTCATACTGGAGCTCTCGTATTAACCCTCCACATCACCACAGTGGGAGAAAAACATGCCTTATGGGGACTAATGACAAATTTCCTACATCATGTCTAATTATCCCAGGGTGCTAACTTCAGCACACCTGCCTCTGCTGCTGGTAAGGTAATGAAAGCACTTGTGAGTTACTGGCCACTGACAACATTTGTCATGTTCCTCAACCCAACGTTATCACATAGGGCAGTGTGCAGGGCACACTGGGAGTGAGTGGGTTCTGTCACCCTGGGAGTGTCGGCTTTATGGGAAGTGGCTCAAAACCCCTTATAAATGAGGTGGATACATTTGGAAAGGTTCTAGGTGTCCCATGACACCCTGTAAAATTTTGTTACTGATTACATCATCAAGAGGTAATTATAGCACTCGGCGGCTAGAAATTTTAAAATCATAACCATCCAGAAAATTTAGCCCATAAAAAAGGTATGCATTGGCCTGGATAGTGGATGGTTAAGGGAAAGAGTCAGGGTGGCGCAGGCCAGGGAGCTTGGAAATCCAGTTTGCTTCAGTTCCGCTAGCACCTAAATCTATCCATACTTGTCACCTTCCAGTCTGTGCTGTGGAGTTTGAGTGCAGCTGCATTAGGGACGCACTCAGTGTTTTAGAGAATCAAAAATTATCCAATTCACTCAAGAATGTATCTAGAATAATTATTTTATTTTTCTTTCTTACATCAGTTTCTTTTTTTGGTGGGTTCTCAGGAAACAGAGCTGGGATTCAGTTTAAGACCAGAAAAGAAATGTGAACTTCCTGTAAGCGACATTTCAAAATAATGTTGAGTTTTTTTGACATCAAGTAGCCAAAGATAAATACAGTACAGTAAGGCACAAGTGTGCCTGGACTCTCTTCAGGAGAGCTCTTACAATCAGTCTCTTAATACTACCTCTATCCCCCTTCGCGTTTCTGCCATGAATGAACTAGAGTGAAGAGCTTCCTGCCTCCTTTACTGAGAGGCACTCCAGTGGAGTGGTCAAGAATGGGGACTCTGCAGTCAGAATCCCTGGATTTGCTTTCGGGCTCCTCCAGGTTAATCTCGTGTATTACTTAGAGTAGCACTAGTTGCCATAACAAATAAACCCCAAATTATCAGTGCTTTGATACAATAGAAGTTTTTCACCCACGTAACAATCCAATACTGGTGTTCCTGGTGAGCAGTGTTCCATGTTGTGATTCAGAGATGAGCCTCCTTCACATCTTGTGGTTCGTGCATCTCCTAGAACCTCAGCATCTTTAGCATCTAACCAACAGATAAGTTGAGAGTATAGAGAAGGCACAGCCAGTAATGAACATGGCTGGAAAAGACACGCATCCCTCCCACTGTTTTCTATTGGTGGGGATTAGCCACATGGTGCCACCAAGACACAAAGGAAGCTGGGAAATGTAGTCCCTCACTGGGCAGTTGATTCTATGGAAGGAGGAGTGCAAATTTTGGTGAAAAGTTAGCTGTTCTTGCCACACTTGGACAAGACACTTCAATACTCTGTACCTCAGTTCAGTTACCTTGTCTATAATATAGAGAAAATAGCAGTACCTACCTCATAGGGTGATATATGTATTAAATTAGATAACATATATAAAATGTTTGGCATACAGAAAGCACTTAATAAAAGTTAGCCATTGTTTCAATAATTATTACTGTTCTTGATTTTTCCTTGAGTTACTTTATTAATAGTACCTACCTAACAGAGATATTCATAATTAACATCTCACATTACTCTAATTAAAATAACTAGCCAAACAATATGGGATAAGGCTTGTTTATTTTCTAAACAAAGAGAATCTATTTGATGGGGTGAAAAACTACTCAGTGTGACAGTCAGACAGTCCCTGAAGAATGTGAAGCTGTCTGTAAAATCATGGCCCCTGCTCCACTCCTGCTTTATGTTCTACACAAAGAAGGACGAAAAAGTTTGAATTTCTCAGAGGGGGTGACAGAACAGTTCATCATTTCATTGTCTACATGTTATTTTTTGGTATTTATTTCCATACCACTTCCATTAGAAATTATAGGAAGCTTTGTCTTTGAATGCATATCTATGTATACATACAAGACTCAAAAAAGGGCCTTTTCAACCTTTATGTCAGTCAGTTTTATTTCAATAAAACTTGTTTCATGAATCACAATCAATTTGGTAAGGTCAGTCTTGCTTGCTGCTGAATTTCTTTCTCAGAGCAGGAAAATTCCATGGTCATCAACAAGAATCCTGAGAAGGTAAAAAGAAATGAATGAGGATAATTGAGACACAGTTTTACACCTGGGGATAGTGTGTGCTACTGATTAGAGTATTATACTCTCTAAAGGGTTGCTTACTTTCATACAGTTTCATAAACTGAACTCAAGCTAGGCTAAATCATACCACACTTGACACAACCTGACCCAGGTTGGTTGGAAAGCTGGAAGTCAGGTCAGCAGAGCTTTTAAGCAAATGGGTTCTGTTAGCAGAATGCCTGGCTTGGAATGTTGGCTTCACTCTTGACTGTATTGAGCAGCCTTGGGCAAGTCACTTAACCCTTCTAAACCTGGTTTTCTCATCTTTAAGTTGTGGTAAAAATAATTCCTGCCTTAAATGTTTAACTGACATAATTTATGTGATATACTTACCAGAGTGCTTGCTGCATAACAGCTAGTACTTATGTTCTCTGTCTTAAGAGCTTTTCTTGCGTTTACTCATTTAATTCTCATAACAACCCTATGAAGATAGATTCTATGATTATTCCCACTTTACAGGCAAGGAAACTGAGGCCCAGAGGGGTTGAGTAGCCCCCACAAGATTACATATCTAGTTACGTGTAAAGTCAAAATTCAAACCCATGCTCACTGGCTCCGGAGTCCACGCCCTTAACCTCTGTATTATGCTATAATTATGCTAAATACAACGTAGTGAGACACAGTATGCCAGGATTCTTTTCAAAAGAGCTCTTTAGACGTGGGCTGTTAATACTATCTCTGTCCCTTTTGCATTTCTGCGATGAATGAACTAGAGTGAACAGCTCAGAAATGTTATCCATTCTTTACATTTTTATTAAAAGATAGAGGTTAAGAACTTAATTCAGGAATATTTGATACCATAGCTCTCAGATTGGGGATATTATGGAATAAGAGACTGGGAAAACTTTGCTTATCAATATCTATTGAGTTAGTAAATAAAGGAATAAGTGAATTCATGCATGGATGAAAATAAATCTTGCCTAATCTGAAGCCAGGGATGTATCTCAGAACAATACTCTGGAAGTTAGCATCAGTTGGAAAACATGGACATTGCACCACCACGGTGTGACATTCAGCATAAAATGACAGTTCTGATGTACTAGTTGCATTTGAGTCATGGAGACCTCCCTGCTGAGCCTCCGACTTTCTCAGGTGGAGGAAGGCTGTCACCCCTTGAGAAGCGCTCGGTGTGATGCTCCTCTGTCAGTAATGTGCGTGCAAGGGTGGCTTGCCAGAATGCAGTGCGCGCCCGTGTAAAACACATTGTTATCTGACTTTCTAAAGCCACATTTGCTGTTCCATTAGCAGGGTGTAGGAGGCCCGAGTGTCCTCTGCATTACGCTAATTGTTTAAGCATGACAGGTTATTACTTCAGTCAGAGGGCTAATGTAGATTGGGGGTGGGGAAGAAAAGTAGGGCACAAACACAGTTTGCTAGTTTTTGAGAAGCAATTATAAATAGATGAGAAGCCATAAAAATATTACACATGGGATGGCTCATCAGTAGGACTGAAAAGGCAGCGCGAGCTGGTGCAGCCAAGAGGAGGAGTAGCTCAAAGCTGACAAGTCTACAGCAGTGATTTAAAAATAGCAATGGTAATTCTGCAGCAAAACAGAACAATGAAACCCAGAGTCACAGTGCTCAAAAAAGACATTGGCCCAACACAATGCTCTTTCATTGGGTAAGCTATTTTCATAGCAAACCCAAATTTCAAAATGTCAGCCTGATAAATAGGGGATATATGAAAGGATAAAGTCAAGGTGTTTTGTGTTAATATTAAAAGAAAAAAAGAAAACTTACTCTTGTTTCGAACAATCTTTTAGAGCTTTAAGGAAGAGGATGTTGTGCTTTGAAAAGAGATCAAGTTATATCTTGTCTAGATGATCTTTTAATATATGAAGCATTAAGTTGGTTTAGATCATATTATGAGGCTCAGTGTTTCTCTGTAATAGAATGAATATTGGTTAGAATTCAATAACCATGAAGATCTATAAAAGTTTAAAATATAATGTCTTACTCTAATTTCCATTTTCTCTGACTATAAGTTATCATCTTGGTATGGTAAGATTAGATAGGGTCTACTCGCGTGTGGTATAATATAGCTATACAGCAGTACCTGGTATAATACAGAGGGTGCCAAAAAATTGTATACACATTTTAAGAAAGGAAAAAACTGTGTTAAAATTGTAATAATATATACCGATAACAAAAGATGAATACACGTCATGTGTATACATTTTTTTGACACCACCGGTATATTATATATCAACGTGGCAGGGTGGCTGTGAGCATAGACTTTAAAAGTTACAGAATCCTAGGTTTGAGAACCATTGCTGTTTATTGGCTGATAGACCTTGGACCATATTTAATATCTCTAAAGTTCCCTCTTCTCATTTCTAAAGTGGGATAGCTAGCGTCTATTACACAGGGTAATTTTGAGGCCTAAATTGATGAATGTGAAGCACTTAGTGTGAGCAAAATAAATAGTAGTTACCATTACATTTACTTTTACTGCTATTGCCTATAATCTTGGGCAAGCTGTGTGATATTTGGCAAGTCTCTGGATCTCTTTGCCTCTTGAATCTTTCCAGGGATTGGTCTAGGTAGCTTTGACATCCCTTGAAGTCTTGGGATCTGAGGTATAGGTAGGTAGGTAGGTAGGTAGGTAGGTAGGTAGGTAGGTAGGTTGGTAGGTAGGTGGATAGATAGATAGATAGATAGATACATAGATAGTCATTCTTCATAGAAACCTCTGTGTAGCTTAAATCGGAGGTCTAAGCAAGATTTTCTAAGAATAGTGTGTCTCTGAGGAATTGGGAATTTTCATTCCAATTGTTCCTCTTGTTAGGCAAAGATCCTCTTAAAAGCAAATCCCATATCTGAGATTAGAAATAAAATCATAACTGATTTCAAGCTGTAGGCAAATTGGCACAGCTGGCAAGAGCAGTTCAACTTTATATACCAGCTCTGTCTTGGAGCTGCATTCTTATTTACTAATCATTTAAAAATAAAGGAAATGTGTTTCAGGTTCTGCTCTAATCCTCAGTAGAAAACACACCTAGAATTAAATAGGACCCAGAGAGGAACACAGTGCAATCCTATCTCGTTCTCCTCAGCATTGTTATTTGCTCTGTGATGGGAGAGTGAAAAGCCATCCATAAAGTTTCAGGTGAATTAGAAAGTGGCACAACTGTAAGAGTCCAGGGCGGATTTCCAACTATATTTTGACATTGATTATGCCTGCCTTTCCTATTGAGTGTCATGCCAGTCAATAGGGTGTTTAAGGGAGCATAGAGAGAAAATGATACACAGAAGCACAAAGAAAGCAGTAAAAGGAAATGTTCAAGAAAGGCTAAGCTAGTTTGGGCACTTGGGTTGAAGGGCCAGGTTGGAACCTCCCACCCCCACCACCCCATCAATGAAGATAACTGGAGTACCAGACCATTCCTCTGACAGTCCTGCAGTTGTCACAGAAAACCCATGATCCATCTTCTATTTTCCATCTTCCCATCCTAATTTGTGTTGAGATAATATTAATTATATTTAGACATTGTTCTGTTTTCAAAGATCTCCAAAAAAATAAAATTCATGTAGATGTAGAAGGTAGAGAATTAAGCACTCATTCATGGTAGTAATGTTTTACCTTATTTGTAAGTACTACTGAATGCTTTTTTATATATTTTATCTGCCTAGGCCCTTACAAATATGCTCTAATATTGTTATATCCACTCTATCAGTTGGATGTACACTGTTTCCCCGAAAATAAGACCTAGCTGGACCATCAGCTCTAATGTGTCTTTTGGAGCAAAAATTAATATAAGACCCAGCCCTATTTTACTATAAGACCGTGTCTTATATAATATGATACAATATCATACCGGGTCTTACATTAATTTATGCTCCGCAAGACGCATTAGAACTGATTGTCTGGATAGGTCTTATTTTCGGGGACACAGGGTATTAAGTTTTAAGTTACAAAAAACTCAACTCAAAATGTCTTTAACAGTAAGCACATGCGTTCTTTCAGTTCAGAGCTGTAGTCATATTTCAGAGTTGGTTGATTCAGTGGCTCAATATTGTTATCAATACCCTTTATTTCCATCAAATTGCTATCATTGGTGTTGCCTACATTCTCAGGCTGGTGGGAAGATGGATGCAGTCATTCCAGGCAACAGAGCAAAGCCCAAATATTTTCAGAGGAAAATGAAGTCATTTTGCACCCCCATAGCTCTCTCTTAGGATAAGAAGTTTTTTCCAACATCCCTCTTGCAAACTTCCCTTCACACCTCATTGGCCAGAATTGTATCACATGTACTTCTTGAATCAGTCATTGGCAAGAGGAATGGGATTACTTTTTGACCAATCAGGCCTACTCCTGGGGCTGGGGATGGAGTCAGGGTGCCCTGAGGCACATGGCTGTGTGGGAGAGAGGTGGAGGATACCAGAACAGAATGAGGTTGATATTAAAAAGGAAGAGGTGGGGAATGGACACAGGGTGGGTAACTCATAGTGTCTACTACCCCTAAAATATAGATGAAAGGACACTGAGACTCAGAATGGTAAAGGGATTGCCTAAAAAGTGACAGAGCCATGGTTGACTTAAAAAGTGTGTTTTTTTATAACGAGTGTGTAGAATATTCATAGAATATAGAACGTTCTGGCTGGAAGAGGCAATCAAGGTCATCAAGTCCTTGATCTATCCCACTGCTTTGAGAACGCGGGCCTCGGTATGACTAGCTCCTCAGCCAAAAGACCTCACTAATGAATACCTCTGCATTGAACTCATCCCCCAAATCTGTCGATCTTCCCTTTGAAGGGCAATGTGTGCGTGCCCTGTGGTAGGAGAGGACCAGGAGAGCTCCCAGTCACTGAAGTCTCTCCTGCTCCTTACGGAGAAGAGTGGGGGTGCCAGAGAAAGGACAGGAGCTGGTTTCTAGCTGACTGTCTTCCAGGAGAACCGGGGGTGGGACTAGGAGGCCCTACTTACGCTGAGCAGCCTTCCCACCCACCATGTCCACCTCCGGAGGCCCCTGTGGCCTTCTTCTCTTCTGTTTTTAACAGTCCCCTCTCTCTTTTACTGCATCCCCTTCCCCAAGTTTTACTTCTTTTTCCTGTTATCATTAAGTCTAGGCATTGAGTTCCATGTGGTTTTTACCTTAATAAACCTAGAGTAGGACCTGGGAATTGTTTTCAGGTTCTGCAAGTAGAAGGAGGTCAAAACCATTGGCCTTTCCTGTTCTAGCCTCAGGGTGAAGCATCTCCAGGATGAGCAAACCTTTCTCCTGCAAAGCTTGACTGACCGCACAGAGAATGGTTCTGGTGCGTTAGTATGCTAGCTGAGTCTTTCTCTTTGCTGAACCCTATCAAATATTCCTGAGATTGTCTACCTTTTAGCATAATTGTAGAACATCTTAATGCTAAAAAAGCCACTTTCCCTCAACTTTTCAAGGACATTTTTATCCAAACTTGGCAGGGGCAGGGGTGGGTTTGCTCCTGAACACCAGGCCTTCTGCCCGCTGTCAGGGCTGCTGAACGCACCCCTGGCTGGGCCACCGATCATTTTCTCTCTCAGTCCGTGCGTCTTCCTCTCCATGGTTCCCAGTCTGGGTGGGAGTGTCTATGTGCCTAATCCTGGGTCAAATGTCCTTGCTCTGCTGTGTGCTGTGTGGAGGGCTTAGGGGATGAAGAGAGTGAGGGAGGAGGACATTCCTGCTTTAGTTTTTGGAGTGGAAGTGGGGTGCCCTACTTCCCACCAAGACTAATCCAATTGGGGGTTCAAATGTTGGAGAGCCAATGAAAGACCAGAGTTTCTGACACTGGGGCATGAATTGCCTAAGTTTCTAGAGTGGAGACCAGAACCGACCCAACCAGGACAGAAAAATCAAGTTAAAGAAAACCTACTAGTTGGCAGAGGAAATCAAACCATCAAACGTCTCTTAGAACTACTATGGTAGTGGTTCTCAAACTTTTGGGTGTGTCACAATGGAGGAGCACTTTGTAAAAGTACCATTTCTAAACCTCACCACAGACATATTAAATGAGACTCCTCTGGAGGTGCAGACCAGGAATCCACATTTTTCATAAACTCCCTGGATAATTATGATAAATTGGGTCTGTAGAACCCCTCTGAGAAATACTGCGATGTGGGGCCTGGGAGTAATGATTAGCATAACAATAAAAATAGCTAAATTTAAGTAGAGATTTCTGTAGCAAGCATTTTATCCAGGTTATCTCATTTTAACCTCACAATTACCTTCTAAGATGATACTATTTTCCCCATTTTACAGATAAGCAGAGAGATGTTAAGTAACTTCTTTAAGATCACAAAGCTGGTAATTAGTGGATTTGCAACCCACACTGACCCCAAGCCCAGGCTCTTAAGCCTGAGCAGAAGGTTCCCGGGTGAGGTCAAAGAACTCAAATACTGAAGTTTGCAGCCATGGGTTTTATTGAGATTTGTGGATCCTGGAAACAGGTCCCCTGGAGAATACAGAGCAAGAGGATGATCGCATCCAAAGAGGACAGGAAGCTTGAAGATGGAAACACTGATATAATCGCAAAGGCTAATATGTTCTACCTTCAAGTCTTTTAGCATTCTGAAATTTGGTCCAAAAATCTTGAAACCAGAAAAGAGAGAGACAGGATAGATTTTTTTATGACACTAGCTAAAATTGTATTTTCTTGATTTCCTTATTTTTATGGGGTAAAATTAGCTAAGATTTTTAGAACCTATCCCAGTTTCAACAAATACCAGTCCTCAGACCAACTGGATTTATTCTGCTTTTAATGAGAGAGAGAGAGAGAGAGAGAGAGAGAGAGAGAGAGAGAGAGAGAGAGAGAGAGAAAGAGAAAGAGAGAATAACCAAAGAGAATTGTTTTTTAAAAACATCATCTTCTAGCGTATGTTCTCAGACCAGTGCATATGGGATCCAATATCTTATATGTTCTTTATTTCTATCCAAAATACCGCCCAGTGAGATCTGACATTTGGACAGATGGCTTGTGGCCCTGCCAATCACAAGTCATGTAACAAATGTGTGTGCACATTGCTGAACTTCTTAAGGAATGAAGATAGCTTCAAACACAGAGGTTTAATTTCAGTTGGCCAGAGATTTTCGATTAACCAGAGAACCCCAATAGTTGAAAATACAGTACTTTCCCCACCCCTCCTGAATAGCGTTGTTTTTGTATCTGTGTGGGAGGGAGGTTGGGGGCCGGTGGGGGGGGGGAAGTCTTAGGAGGGATGGAGAAAGGTCAGCCTCTGTAATGCATACGCGTTTGAAAGGAAAGGAGTAACCAGGTGTTTCTTACATAACAAAAGATATCAGTCACCTTGATGAGTTTAGATTCAACATAAAGAAAAGGAGAGTTTCAGAAAAAGAAGAGTAACTTCCTGCCAGTCTGAGTGGTGGGTCCCATCAGGAGGCAGAAAGATATACAAAAGTTTTTGTATCCATGATCCTTTGATCCTTTATTTTCATAGGAGATAAGACAGTGATTTTTCTACCGACCCACAGAAAAGTTCCTAAGAGAAGCCTAGAAACCGGTCTGGATTACAAGTGAATTTATAAAGCTGGCAGAAAGCATATAGAAAGGTGATTTCTTTCACCTTATTTTAGATCTCAATTTCCATGAAAAAAACAACAACACTTAAAACAAATATTTTCTTTTCTGTCCTACATCCTTAGGAAGTGTGAAGAAGAGATTTTGTGAACATAGTTTCATAGATGGGGAAATAGGGGAAGGAATCCACCTGGCCTGATCAGCCAGGATCATAGAGACGGGTCAGAGGAGGAACCTAGTGTCCTTTCCTGCCTCCGCCATGTCTTCCCTGCTGACTCTCTACCTTTCCTGATCCCGTCACTAGCATTGTGGCTTC
Source organism: Rhinolophus sinicus (assembly GCF_057876585.1). Taxonomy (NCBI): domain Eukaryota; kingdom Metazoa; phylum Chordata; class Mammalia; order Chiroptera; family Rhinolophidae; genus Rhinolophus; species Rhinolophus sinicus. The sequence continues at coordinate 163,700,660 of NC_142517.1, read as the reverse complement.
AAACTATTTTCTGCTTGAAGTCCCATCCCATTCATCTCCACTGTGAACAGCCTCTCGGTCAAGAAAAAATAAATTATTTTGAAAATGCCATTTCTTGTAAGAATTAGAAAAACAATTTCACGGTAGAAGGGAACTTCCTACTCGAAGGGAGAAAACTAAGAAAGATGGGCGACTATAGAATTTTTATTGAAGTTTTTCATATGGCAGGTGCCACGTGCTTGTCTTGCATTTGAAAGGCAAGTGGCTCTTTTTGTGTGTCTCCAAACATCCACTGGATTTTACTATCTATCTCAATAGGAGTTTTTGAGATGTGGGAAAGAAAGAGACTTAGTGACCTTTAAAAATCGGCTGATCCATTTGTAGTTTCTACTGTCAACTGCAGTTGCTTCAATATTTCAGTGGAGGTTTTTAATAGAAAGGAGGTTCAGGAGCCACACATTTTATTTCTACTTGACCATTGGGAATTACCATATTTGACCATTTGGGAGGTATTATAAATGTTCTTTGGTGTCACTTTACTACATGGCCATCAAATAATAGAGTTTGTTCTGAAGAGGGCAGAAAACAGTAGCTGTGTAGGAACTAGTTGATGTGGAACAGAAGAGCTAGTGAAAAAATTAGTTTTTCTGTAGAGTTAAAATAGACAATGAGTCTGTGGATTCATGGCCTTTTACAATGTGCAAAAGACTGGCTTTCATTTGAGAAGGGACAGTTGCAGGCAATGCTGGGATAAAGATTGTTCAAGTCCTTTTGGCTGGGATAAAAGTTATTTCATTCCCATATTGGAAAATTCTGAAAAAAAATCTATTTTCCTTTAAAGGTTACTTTTAGTCTTCTGGTTTCAGTGAAATAACGTGGAGGGCTTCTGTGGTGGCTGAGAAGTGAAAATGGGATAGTGAGAAGAAGCTGTTTATGATGGGGGTCTCCATGCCCCTTCTAACCAGCTGGAGAAGGGTCCTTTGATGATTACAGGTGAGATATCTGTTGCTTTTGAATAATTGTAAAGGTAACATCAGAAAGAAACCTTGAAAAATCACGAGAACCGTGGTGTCGTAATCATCTAGGGTGATATGATCAGAGCCCAACCCAAAGAACAGAGATGAAGGGAAACAGTGGAAAGACTACATGGAGGTAGAGTTGGAAGTATTTGGAAAGAGACCAAAATGTGGAGTAAAGGGCAGTGAAAGAAGTAACATTAATTCGGGGATTTTAATTTTTTTGATAGTCTACAGTTGGGCAGCATTGCCATGTGTGATGGGTGAACAAGATGAATTTGGTGTTTGTTAGCAATATGATTCACTTTGACCCAGCCTTGATAGCAAAATGGTACATACCCATGAACCAACGAGGACAGAAAGGGACCAGACAGATCTGTTGTCATCTATGTCTGTTTCTAGAGCTACTTGTGTTTCTTCCAGAATGGCTTATTTATGGAATGCCTCAAGTGGGAAATAAAGCCAGGCCTAGCCACAGATAAAGTAGTGTAGCATATTTTGAAATGTTGCCCAAATGATTCGGCAAAGCCACAAAAATGTAGTGAAAAAGGAATAGGCAAAGTAGATTGATGAACCAAATATTACTGAGTGTATTGAGCCAGGGAACAATTATAGTAGAAGCAAGGTAAGAAAGACCTCAATGCATAAATGTCTTCTGAAAGTTATGTTATTTTGAATTCAGGCTATTAAAAAAAATCCAGACTACTTTTATTCCACCGATAGGAAAGAGACTATTCCTCAACTTTGTTCACCCATTATAAAGGATATGAGCTTTATATAATAAAAAATTAAGGATGTGAAAGTTCCAGCATATTTCTTAGCATCAAGTTAGTACTTTATAAATGTGAATATGTTGAATTGAAAATTAAGTGAGATTCCCACACAGTTTGAGTTTTATTGCTAAGCTATTTTATGCTTTAAATTAAATTTGTATAATATATATTCCCTTCTAACTACCTGTATCCCTCTGCTACCCTCCTTAAAAGAATCATCTAGCTTCATTGTCCCCATTTCCTCCCTTTCTTCCAATCCCCTGGCTCTGCGCACCCACCCTCTGCCCAAGCTAATCTAGAAGAAATGACTAATCACCAACTTCAGTGGCATTTTCCACTCTCATATTACCAGACCTTGCTGGAATATTAGACACCGCTTTTTCTTTCCTGCATCTGTATCTACTTTTGGCTTCCTGGACATTTCTGTCTCCCAGCGTCACCTCCCTGTCCCCCAATCTTTCTGAATCAATCTGTCTCAGTTTCCTCTGAAAGTTCCATTTCTAATCTCCGGCCCTTAGATGCTACATAGTTCCTTACTGGTTGATCCTTCTACCCTCTGTCCTGCTCTCTTTCCCCTGATTTGCACTCTTGTTTAACACAAAAGCACATCCATGGCTTCAACCAGCACTGTTGAATTAGGCTAGTGGCACTAGGTCTGCATTTGCAGCTGAGGTCTCCCTTGGGTTCTAGAGAAGTGGTGCTAACTCCTGGGACACTATGGGTAGCTCAACCTTACTGCGTCTGGAATTGTGACCCTCTGCCCCCTACGCTTCTCTTTCTATATTCCCTATTTTGGTGAATGATAACACCATCCTCCCACTTGCCAAAACCATAAAATCTAAGATTCATTCCTAACTCTTTCCTCATGCCCAAATGACCTCCATGTCAGTCCTCAACTACTGTTGGTTTCCTTTCCTACTGCTATTTGAGTTCAAACCTTTATTATTGCTGGCACTTGTATCATTTTTGCCTCCAGCCTTACCATTCATTCATTCATCCATCCATACACAATTATGGAGTGTTTTCTAGCATCCAGGCATTGTGCTGGGAATGTGGTCCAAGAGGTGAGCATAACAACCTGGTCTCTGCTTTCATGCAGACTACACAAGGGCCCCAGAGGTCACCTGAAACTCAGATATGATCATGCCATTCCCTGTTCAGCATCCTTCAGCAGGCTGTCAAGCTTCAGGGCTGTGTCTGCCTTTCTTAGAGTGATTTGGAATGGCTTGTGTGAGACACTGCTCACTGCCTTCCCAGGGGAACTTTGATTGCAGCTGGACACAGGGCCACCCCGAAATGCAAGGCATTATCTTCCAGTCACCCATGTAACCAGGGTGGTCGCCACATGACTCAATCCTGGCTAATGAAATGTGAGGCTGCTTAGAGCCAGTTAACCTAATTTGAGGGGGAGGGGGCACTTTTTGCCCTCTCTCTTTCTTTCTTCGTTCTTCTCTTCTGCTACCCAGATGTGGTGACTGGACTCCAGCAGCCGCTTAGAACCACTACAAAGAGACCTTGAGGCTAGAAAGGATGTGTGCTAGGACAGTGAAGCAGAAAGACGGGAACCAGAGTCCTTGATGTAACTGTGAGCCATGGAGCTCTGTAACAGCACTGGCCCACATGCCGCCACCTCTCTTTGTGAAAGAGAAATACACTTTTATCTTTCTATCTTGATGAAGCCATTATTAGTTTGCGGCTTTATATTATATGCAGCTGAACTTAACCTGAATAAATGAGACTGATAAAGACCTTTACAACTGAGCCTTTCTTACCTTTCCAGAGTTATCTTACCCCCCCATGTAAGTACTGGAGACCCCCCAACTCTCTCTCTCTCTCTCTCTCTCTCTCTCACACACACACATTCATACTCAGAATTTTATGTCTTTCTCCCTGTTATTCCTTCTGCCTGCAACTCTCTCTCCCTTTGTCTTCACCCCTTTCTTAGTCTAATTCTTGCTGCTTTGGTTCAGAGGTCACTTTTTCTAGAAAGGATCCGTCCTTCACTACCCCTCCCCAGCTTGATTGAGGTACCCCTCTTAAGCGCTTCTTCTGTCCTCTATGCCTACAGCCTTTTTAATCTCATGACTAATCCATTTCTTGTTCCTTGTTTGAGTTCTCCACCAGCCTACGGGCTCATTGAAGGCAGGAATATGTACTAGGTGCCTGTTGCAATGAATAGCCTGCCCCTCCTGCTAATTTCATGGCTAATCAATGGAAGAAGTTTGAACTAACAGGGTTTAATAACTTGACCAAGGATGATCTTAGAATCAATTTGCCTATCTTCCCTTTTCCTTTCCCATGTTCTATGCACATGTGTGTTTCGGGTGGGGTGACTTCTTTTGAGATGGGAGAAACTTGCTGAAGTGGAACCCTTCCCTCCAAGTGGGGGCAAGTGCATACAGTAGTTTCTAGGTGCTCTTACAAGTCTTCTTACGATAGGCTACAGACCTGGGACATGCCCCACACATTATTAGTGTCCCTTTGGAAACATTTCCTGTACCCAGGGGCTAGACTGAGCCATCAAACACCCAGGTCTTCCCCCCACTGTTTAAAAGACTTGAATGGCTCTGCTTCCTAGCTAGAGATATCCAGCCTCTTTAATGGGCCACGTGGAGCTCTCTGCTGCTGCTTTGGCCTCATCTCTTACTGCCATTTTGCCTTTGCTTTGTACGTTGGAGTGCTTCTCCTTCTCGGATAGCACAGATTGTTTCTCACTTCCAAACCTTTTCTCCTGTTTGGAGAAAGGTTTTCTCCTGTCTCCTCTGCTTGGATTGTCCTCCCTTTCTTCTAAAAACTAGCTCCACCCATTGCTTAAGACTTTAAAAATTGATCCGGGGGTCTTCCCCCTTCCAGAGCTCTTCCCCAGGAAGCGACTGGCTGGGTTAGATGCCGCTCCTCCATGCTTCCCACCACCCTGGGCCCCGCACAGCCCATTGCACTTGCCTCAGCACTTTCTCCAGTGTGTTGGCCCCTCTAAAGGTAGGAAGTATCTTTTCTTCATCTTTAATCTTCCTAGTGCCTGGCACATGGCAGGTGCTCAAAAATATTTCATTGAGTTAATAAACAAGGAAAATAGTGAATGGAAATCTCTCAGAACCATGTAAATTACCTTACTGCACAAATTTTCCTTGACTTGCTCTGACATGCCATCAGTCTTCCACTTGGCCCATCTCCACATCCTGGATGGGACTGATGATTTAATCAGCCCAGGTGAGAGTTGGAAGTTGCATCTCAGGAACCAGCCCAATGTTGGAGGAGGAGGTGGGGCTGACTGTAAACCCTTTATTTATGCAGCAGGCTTTGTTTAGTAACTGGACATCCCACCCCCTTGTTCTGAGCATGACTGCAGCCCCTGTCATGTCATATCACATCACAGAGGGCCTTGGGGTGGGCACTTCAGCTCCAGAGAGTTATCATTTGCCTGGAGAATAACCTGACATCCCAGGATCTCTTCTACCTGGAGAAACCCAACCAGCTCAGTTAGCAGCCTAGACGGTTTTTGGTGGAGGTGCCACTATTTACATGTGTCGGAGACGCTTGACTGCCTTCACTCCAGACTGGGTTCCTCCTTCCAGAGGCAAAAGCTTCCAGAGATTCATACCTGTGGGAGCCTAGTTGGTGCTAATATAAGGTCATTTAGAACCTATGTGATTTTGGAAAATTTATTTAACCTCTCTGTGTCTTGGACTTCTCATAACAAGCATGGCAATGCCCATGGCATAGGGTTTTTAGTTGGACTAAATTATATAAATTATGTAGAGTATTGCAGAGGCAAGATCCATAGTAAATGTTTATAAATGTCAGCTGCTATTATTACTGTTCTAATAAAACTGGTCTGTTTTTAGAGAACCAATCTTGGGATGAAACTCAGAAAAATGTCCTGGAGGGGAACTCAAATGAAAATGTAAGCTATAGTCTCTGTGTTGGAGAATCATTTCATTAAGGAAAAATATGTTATGTCATTTAATGATCTACAACAAAACAAAAACAAAAACCAGAGTTTGCATGAAAGTTTTGAATCTGTTTTCATATTGTATGATCATTATTACTTTTTTTCTTATCTCCCCTTTTTGTGCTGTCACTAAATTCCCTGTGAAAGAGTCACCTCTTAGGTACCTTATGTCTATTTGGCTCAATTACCTTTCAGAGCCTCTCTGACCTGCCTTTTTATGGGAAGTGACAGTAGCTTTCTCCCTTCCCCAAGGATCTCACTCCTCTTTTCACAGAGAAGGTTCTGACAGAAAGTAGTCCTTTGTTTCTTTAAATACTAAGCACTCTTGCCTACTTGAAAAGATGTGTCTGGCATCATCTTTCTGGTGAAAGAACTATGATTTCTACTGAGGAAGCTTGAACTGGATCAAAGGACAGGTGCTGGGCAAAGCCAGGGACCACCCGATGCCCAAAGGAACCTCAACAGGAGGGAATCCTGGGAATCCTGTGGATAAGGAATTGTTGCATTAACTTTGGTTTTGCTCCCATTTCCTTGTTTGCCTCCTATTCTCTGCCCACTGTTTCTCCATGTGCTTTGCTGGCTTCTGCTGGTCTTTCAATGCTCGTGTTCTTCAGGGCTCTGCTCATGGGTCTGGATAATCTCTATCATCCCAGGGCAAAATGCAGGATAATAAAGATCATACCTGCAGTCTTTCCTCCTCAAATTTGCTTCTTCCTCTCTGTCTTGGCAAATGGCACCAGTCTTCGGGCTGTTACTCAGGGAGCAGCCTGGAAATTGACCTTGACTTTGCCCTTTTCCCTCTCCTTGCCCATTCAATCATTCCTGTCAACTCCTCTAATTCTCTTCTACATCTCCACGGGCATCATTCAGGTCCAGGCCACCAGCGCCTCTCTCCAGGGCTATAGCAGATGCACCCCTGCTGGCTTCTCTGCTTCTAGGTTTGTTTCAATCCATTCTCCACCCTGCAGCTTGTTGGATAGTATGACACTGAAACTCTACCTGATCTAACACTTTCCTATAGTCCTAAGGGTAATGTCCAGACACCGCCACATGCTCTAAGGCCATGCTTCAACCTGGATCTAGCTGCCAGCTGCATCTGTCTCCTCATCCTTCTCATTATGTTTTTGTGCTCCAGCCACACTGAGCTTCATTCAATTCCTCAAATGTCCCCATGCTTTTTCTCACCTTTGCGCCTTTGCACATCGCTAGTCTCGCTGCCAATAGCACTCCCCCAACCCTTGGTGTCTGGCTCACCTCCACTCCTCCTCTACCTCCTCGCCCTGACCCTTAGGCTTGAATATATCCCCTGCTCAGTGTTTCCGTAGCTCTCTCTACTTCTACCGCCATATAACGCGTCTGTACTGGCACCATTATTTGTTCAAATTTGCTCTGCTTGATAGTGGTGGAGGGCAGCGAATGTGTCTGTCTTGTTCATTTGTATTTTCGTTGCCTGACATGCTGGGTGCAATCATTGCTTAATAAGTATTTATTGAATAGTTAAATAAATACATTAAAGACAAAAAAATAATATATCTTCATTGTCTTGTTTTGAATTTTCCTGATCATCAATAAAAATGAACTATTTTGGTATGTGTTTATTGGTCATTTGTTTTTTATTAGCTGCCATTTCATATTCATGGCTTATTTTTTTGTTGTTAGTTATTGTTAAAAACTTTTTATAAATTGAGGATGTTAATTTTTTATATTTTACAAACAATTTTTCTGATTTATTCCTTACTTTTTACTTTTAGTGTTTTTTGTCCTTATAAATAAAGTATTTAAATTGTTACATACTCAAATCAATCAATCTTCTGTGTGAGGATTAGAAAAGGCTCTTATACAAACATACGTTTGCATTTGCAAAGTCAGAAAGCATAACTGACGTATTTCCAGGTTGATGTGGTTTTTTACGCCCGTGAGAAAATATTTCTGTTACTTTGTTACAACATTGTGGAGTTTTTTGTAGAGGTCTTTTTTTCAAACAAAAATATTTAAGAATAACAATTAAGACTCCCACTTCCTAAAGATGGAGTAGATATATTTTTCTCTCTTCCTCCTGCTTGGTAAAGCTAAAAACTGGAAATTACCTAAAAAATAATCAAGCACAAGAATGTAAGTGGAAAAAGGAAGGCAGACCATCTAGTGACCTTACAACCTCACCAATAATACATCTGATAAGGGGTTAATATCCAATATTTATAAAGAACTCATACAACTCAACACCAGAAAAACAAAGAATCCAATGAAAAAATGGGCAGAGGACCTGAATAGACATTTCTCCAAAGAGGACATATAGATGCCCAATAGACATATGAAAAGATGCTCAACATCACTGGGCATCAGATAAAGGAAAATTAAAACAACAATAAGACATCACATTACACCTGTCAGAATGGCCATCATCAATAAATCAACAAAAAATAAGTGTTGGGGAGGATGTGAAGAAAAGGGAACCCTCGTGCACTGTTGGTGGGATTGCAAACTGGTGCAGCCACTGTGGAAAACAGTATGGAGTTTCCTCAAAAAATTAAAAATGGAACTACCTTATGACCCAGCAATTCCATTTCTGGGTATTTATCCAAAGAAATCTAAAACACTAATTCAAAAAGGTATATGCACCCCTGTGTTCATTGCAGCATTATTTACAGCAGTCAAGATATGGAAGCAACTTAAATGTCCATCAATAGACAATTGGAAAAAGAAGAGGTGGTACATATATACAATGGAATATTACTTGGCCATAAAAAATAATAAAATTTTACCATTTGTGACAACATGGATGGACCTGGAAGGTATTATGCTAAGTGAAGTAAGTCAGACAGAAAAAAGACAAATACCAGATGATCCACTTATATGTGGAATCTGAAAAACAAAATCAGTGAACAAACAAAACAGAAACAGATTCATATGTGTAGGGAATAAGCTGATGGTTACTAGATGGGAGGAAGGTTGAGGGATGGGGTGAAAAAAAGTGAAGGCATTAAGAAGTACAAATTTGTAGTTAGGAAATGGCCATGGGGATGTAAAGTAAAGCATAGGGAATGTAGTCAATAATGTGATAACCATGTATAGTCCCTGGTTGGTAGTAGATTAGTCAGGGGATCACTTCATAAATTACATAAATGTCTAGCCACTATGCTGTACACCTGAAATTAATACAAAATAATATTGAATGTCAACTTTAATTGAAAAATTCTTTAAAAGGTGGGGAAAAGTGAAGGGGAATAAGAGGTTCAAATTCCCAGGTATAAAACAAATAAACCATGGGGATGTAATGTACAGTATAGGGAATATAGTCAATAATACTGTGATAGGATTGTACGGTGTCAGATGGTTGTTGCACTTATCATGGTGACCAGTTCTTTACGTATTTAAATGTTGAATAACTATGGTGTACACCTGAAACTAATATACTATTATATATTAGCTATATTTTAATAAAAATCTTTTAAAAAATACATTCAAGTAAACCATAGGAAAGCAGGAAAAAGAAAACGAACCAACAAACAAAAGTGAGAATAAGCAAAAAAACAATAAAATGGCAGACTTAAGCCCTAACAGATTAATAATTACATTAAATGTAAATAGTCTAAATATACCAATTAAAAGACTAACAGAGTGGATTAAAAACATGACCAAACTATATGCTATCTACAAAAAAAAAATGTAACTCAAATATGATATAGACAGATGGAAAGTAAAAGGATGGAAAGAAACATAATACACATCTCATGAGAGCAAGAGTAGGTATATTAATGTCAGAGTAAAGAGTATTACTAGAGACAGAGAGGAACATTACATGATAGAAGGGTCAATCTGCCAAGCAGACATAATAATGCTAAATGTTTATTCACCAAACAGTAGAGCTGCAAAATACGTGAAGTGAAAACTGATAGAACTAAAAGAATAAATAGAAAAATCCACAATTACAGTTGGAAATTTCAACACCCTACTCTCAACAACTGATAGAACAACTAGACAGAAAATCACCAAGGATATAGCATAACTGAACAACATCATCAATCAACAGGACCTAATCAATGTTTATAGAACATTCTATCCAACAACAACATTCTTTTCATGTGCCTTTGGTAACAAGATAGATAAAATCCTAGGCTATAAAACAGCACATTTAGGAGAACTGAAATCGTAAAGAGTGCCTTCTCTGACTACAGTGGAATCAAACTAGAAATCAATAATAGAAAGATCACTGGAAATTTTATAGCACTAAATGCATATATTAGAAAAGCAAAAATGTCTCAAATTAATAAACTAAACTCCCATCTCAAGAATTTAGGAAAAGAAGAGTAAAATAAGCCCAAAGCAAACATAAGACAGGAAATAATAAAGATAAGAGAGGAAATCAATGAAAATAAAACCAGAAAAAGAATAGAAAAATCAATAAAAAGAAGAGCTGATTCTTTGAAACATTCAATTCGATTGACAAACTTCTAGAAGAATTACCAAGAAAAAGAAGACACAAATTACCAACATCAGGAATGAAACAGGGTCTATCACTACAGACCCTGCAAATATCAAAAGGATAAGGTGATACTAAGAACAACTCTTCATACATATAATTGACAACTTGGATAAGATGGGATACTTCTGTGTAAACCACACTTATCCAATATGAAATAGGTAATTTGGATATCCCTATATTAAAACTCCCAAAAATTAAATCTCCAGGCCCTGATGGTTTCACTAGAGAATTCTACAAAATGTTTAAAGAATAATTTAAACGAATTCTACATAGAAAATATGAGAATAAATACTTCCTAATTCATTTTATGAAGCTAGTAGTACTCTGATATCAAATTAGACAGTCAATAAGGAAAAGGAAACCCACAGAACAATGTTCCTCATGAATATAGATGCAAAAATTCTTAACAAACTATTAATACATAGAATTCAACAATGTATAAAAAGACATATAGAAAGATTAAGTGAGGTTTATTACAGGGATGCAAGGTTGGTTAATATCAGAAAATCAATGCAGTTCACCATATTAACAGACAAAGAAGAAAAATCACATGATCATATCAATTGATGCAGAGAAAACATTTGACAAAATTCAACACTTAATAATAAAAAAAAACTCCAGAAAAATAGAAATACAGTGGAACTTACTCAATTGATACAGAACATATCTATACTCGTATCTATTAAAACTATGTTTAATGGTGAAAGACTGAATGCTTTTCCCCTAAGGTTGGGAGTGAGGTAAGGATGTCTACTTTTACCTCTCTTATTCAGCACAGCTCTGCAAGTTCTAGCAAAGGTAATAAAACAGGAAAATAACTAAAAGCCATGCATGTCAGAAAGGAAGAAATATTGCTTTGGGTAATATGGCCATTTTAACTATGTTGATTCTTCCAATCCAAGAGCATGGAATGTCTTTCCATTCTTTGTGTCTTCTTCAATTTCTTTTTAAAAATGTCTTATAGTTTTCAGCATATAGGTCTTTCACATCCTTGGTTAAGTTTATTCCTAGGTATTTTATTCTTTTTGTTGCAATTGCAAAAGGAATAGGTTTTTTTTAATTTCTTTTTCTGAGATTTTTTTGTTAGTATATAGGAATGCAATGGACTTTTGTACATTGATTTTGTAGCCAGCAACTTTACTGTATTCGTTGATTGTTTCTAATAGCTTTTTGGTGGAGTCTTTAGGGTTTTATATATATAGCATCGTGTCATCTGCAAAGAGTGACAATTTAACTTCTTCATTCCCAATTTAGATGCCTTTTATTTCTTTCTCTTGCCCGATTGCTCTGGCGAAGACTTCCAACACTATGTTGAAAAGCAGCGGTGATAGGGGAGAGCCCTGTCGTGTTCCTGAACATAGAGTGAAGGGCTTCAGTTTTTCTCCATTAATTATGAGATTAGCTGAGGGTTTGTCATATATGGCCTTTATTATGTTAAGGTATTTTCCTTCTATTCCTATTTTATTAAGTGTTTTAGTCATAAATAGATGTTGTATCTTCTCAAACACTTTTTCTGCATCAATTGATATAATCATATGATTTTTGTCCTTTATTTTGTTTATGTGATGTATCACATTGATGGATTTGCATAGTTGAACCATCCTTGTGCCCCTGGGATGAATCCCACTTGGTCATGATGAATAATCTTTTTAATGCATTGTTGCATTTGATTTGCTAGACTTTAGTTTAGGATTTTCGCATCTGTATTCATCAGAGATATTGGTCTGTAGTTTTCTTTTTTTGTGTTATCTTTACCAGGTTTTGGTATCAGGGTAATATTGGCTTCATAAAATGAGTTAGGGAGTATTGTCTCTTCTTCAGTTTTTTGGAAGAGTTTGAGTAGGACTGGTATTAGATATACAGATTTAGTGCAATCCCCATAAAAATCCCAATGGTATTTTTTAAAGAAATAGAACAAAAAACCATCAGATTTGTATGGAACCACAAAAGACCCCGAATGGCCAAAGCAATCCTAAGAAAAAAGAACAATGCTGGAGGTATCACAATCCCTGACTTCAGCTTGTATTACAGGGCTACAATAATCAAAACAGCATGGTATTGGCAGAAAAACAGACACACAGACCAATGAAACAGAATTGAGAACCCAGAAATAAACCCACATAAATATGGACAGATAATTTTTTTTTTTAAAGATTTTATTGGGGAAGGGGAATAGGACTTTATTGGGGAACAGTGTGTGCTTCCAGGACTTTTTTCCAAGTCAAGTTGTTGTCCTTTTAACCTTAGTTGTGAAGGATTCTGTTCAGCTTCAAGTTGTTGTCCTTCCAGTCTTAGTTGTGGAGGGCGCAGCTCAGCTCCAGGTCCAGTTGCCGTTGCTAGTTGCAGGGGGCACAGCCCACCATCCCATGCGGGAGTCGAACCGGCAACCTTGTGGTTGAGAGGACATGCTCCAACCAACTGAGCCATCCGGGAGCTCAGCGGCAGCTCAGCTCAAGGTGCCGTGTTCAATTTTAGTTGCAGGGGGCACTGCCCACCATCCCTTGCAGGAGTCGAGGAATTGAACTGGCAACCTTGTGGTTGAGAGCCCACTGGCCCATGTGGGAATTGAACCGGCAGCCTTTGGAGTTAGGAGCACGGAGCTCTAACCGCCTGAGCCACCGGGCCGGCCCTGGACAGATAATTTTTGACAAAGCCAAAAACATACAATGGAGAAAAGACAGCCTCTTCAATAAATGGTGCTGGGAGAATTGGAAAGCCATGTGCAAAACAATGAAACTGGACTGCTATCTGTCACTATGTACCAAAATTAAATCAAAATGGATCAAAGACTTAAGCATAAGACCTGAAACAATAAACTGCATAGAAGAAAACATAGGTACTAAACTTGTGGACCTTGGATTCAAAGAGCATTTTATGAATTTGACTCCAAAGGCAAGGGAAGTAAAAGCTAAAATAAATGAATGGGACTATGTCAAACTAAAAAGCTTCTGCACAGCAGTAAAAGAAACCATAGACAAAATAAAGAGGCAACCAACCGAATGGGAGAAGATTTTTGCAAACAGTGCCTCCAATAAGGGGCTAATATCCATCATATATAAGGAACTCATACAACTCAACAACAAAGAAACAAACAACCCAATTGAAAAATGGGCAGAGGACCTGAAGAGATGTTTCTCCAAAGAGGACATACAAATGGCAAATAGACATATGAAAAAATGCTCAACATCACTAATCATCAGAGAAATGCAAATAAAAACCACAATGAGATATCATCTCACCCCAGTTAGAATGGCTATCATCAACAAGACAAATAGTAACAAGTGTTGGAGACGTTGTGGAGAAAAAGGAACCCTTATACACTGTTGGTGGGAATGCAGACTGGTGCAGCCGCTATGGAAGGCAGTGTGGAGGTTCCTCAAAAAATTAAGAATAGAATTACTGTATGACCCAGCAATCCCTCTCCTGGATTCTACCCAAAAAATCTGAAAACTTATCCATAAAGACATGTGTGCTCCAACGTTCATTGCAGCTTTATTTACAGTGGCCAATACATGGAAAAAACCGAAATGTCCTTCAATAGATGAATGGATAAAGAAGTTGTGGTATATATACACAATGGAATACTATTCAGTGGTAAGAAAAGATGAAATAGGACCATTTGTGACAACATGGATGGATCTTGAGATTATAATGCTAAGCGAAATAAGTCAGACAGAAAAAGTCGAGAACCATATGATTTCACTGATATGTGGTATATAAAACTGAAAACAACAAAAGAACAAGACAAACAAATGAAGGAACAAAAACTCATAGACGTAGACAATAATTTAGAGGTTACCAGAGGGTAAGGGGGGGCGGGGGGCTCTAGAAGAGGGTAAACGGGGTGTAATATATGATGATGGAAAGAGAACTCACTCTGGGGGGTGAACACACAATGTGAGATATAGATAATGTATTACAGAATTGTACACCTGAAATCTATGTAAGTTTACTAACAATTGTCACCCCATAAACTTTAACTTAAAAAAGAAAAAAGAAAGGAAGAAATAAAACAGTCCCTATATGCAGAGACATGATTGTAGGCAGTTTCAAGGAATCTTAAAACAAACAAAAAAACCAAACCCTTCTAGAGCTACTAAGTGACTTCAGCAAAATCGCAGGATACAAAATAAATGTACAAAAGACAATTGTATTTATGTACTAACAATGAACACATGGACACTGAAATGAAAAATGCAGTACCCTTTACAACCACTTGGAAGGAAGGGAAGGGAAGGGAAGGGAGGGGAAGGGAGGGGAGGGGAGGGGAGGGGAGGGGAGGGGAGGGGAGGGGAGGGGAGGAAGGGAGGGGGAAGGGAGAGAGAGAGAAAGAGAAAGAAAGAAAGAAAGAAAGAGAAAGAAAGAAAGAAAGAAAGAAAGAAAGAAAGAAAGAAAGAAAGAAAGAAAGAAAGAAAGAAAGAGAAAGCAAGAAAGCAAGAAAGAAAAGAAAGAAAAAGAGACAAGTGTAAACCTAATAGAATAGGTACAGGATTTTTATGCTGAAAACTATACAATGCTGATGAAAGAAATTAAAGAATAAATAAATGGAGTGATGTACCTTGTGTATGAGTTGAAAGATTTAACATAGTAAAGATGATCAGTTCTTTCCAAATCAATACACAGATTTAGCACAATTCCTATCAAGATCCCAGCAAGATTTTTTGTGGATATAGACGAGATTATTCTGAAACTTATAAAAAGGCAAAGTCACTAAAATAGTTAAATCACAATGTGATATATAGATGGTGTATTACAGAATTATACACTTGAAATCTATGTAATTTTCCTAACCATTGTCACCCAATAAATTTTAATGAAAAAATAAAATAAAATAGTTAAATCAACTTCGAAAAAGCATAATTTGAAAAAAGAATAATTTCAAGAATTATAGTTATAGCAATCAACAGTGTATGGTATTCGCAGAAGGATAAAAAATGGAATAGAATGGAAAGGCCAGAAATAGAACCATACAATTATGCTCAACTGATTTTTGACAAAGATGCAAAAGCCATTCAGTGGAGAAAGCGCAGCCATTTCAACAAATGTCACTGGGCATCCACAAGGAAACAAAATGGACCTTGACCTAAGTTTCACACCTTATACAAAAATTAACTCAAAATGGTCATGGACTTAAATGTGAAAATTAAAACTTTGAAACTTTTAGAAAAAACTGTAGGAGAAAATCTTCAGGACCTAGGTCTAAGCCAGGAGTTCTTTTACTTGACACCAAAAGCATGATCCATAAAAAGAAATATTGATAAATTGGACCTCAAAATTAAAAACTTTTTCTCTGGCAAACCCCCTATGAAGAGAATTAAAAGACAAGTTACAGAGTATGTAAAAGTGTTTGCAAGTCACATAGTCAACAAAAGACATGTATCTAGAATACATTTTTAAACCTGTCAAAACTCAAACAAAAATATAATTAGAAAATGGGCAAAAATCATGAAAAAACATTTCACCAAAATTACAACTAAGCATGAAAAGATGTTCAATATCATTAGTTATTATGGAAATGTAAATAAAAACCACCTATCAGAATGGGTAAAATAAACTTGATAACACCAAATGCTGGTGAAAATGTGGGGAAACTGGATCACGCATACTTTGCTGATGGGACTGTAAAATGGGTACAGCCACTTTTTAAGAAACTTGGCAGTTTCTTAAAATACTGGGTAGGAGGGGCGGTTGGTTGGCTCAGTTGATTAGAGCGCAGTGCTCATAGTATCAGGGTTTCCGGTTCGATTCCCACATGGGCCAATGAGCTGCGCCCTCCACAACGAGATTGAAAACAACGACTTGACTTGAAGTTGATGGGTCCTGGAAAAACAGTTTCCCAATATTTCCCAACAAAAAAAATTTAAAAAAATACTGGGCAGGAAACCACCATATGACCCAGGAACTGTACTCCTGAGCATGTATCCCAGAGAGATGAATGCTATGTCCATACAAGAACTTGTGCATGAATGTTATTGCAACTTTATTTGCAATTATCAAAAACTGGAAACAACCCAGATGTCCTTCAATCGGGTGAAACAAACTGTGGGACAGTCATACCATGGACTATTTCTCAGCAATAAGAAGGAACAAATATGGATACAGAATCTCCAGGGAATTTTGCAGCGTGAAAAAAAGCCTATCCCAAAAGGTTATGTACTGTGTTCTTCCATTATATAGCATTCTTGAACTGACAAAATTATAGAAATGAAGAAAAGACTAGTGGCTGCCGGGGTTAAGGGGTGGGGGTGTAGGTGGGAGGAAAGTGGGTTTGGCTGTAAAAGGGCAACATTTGGAATCCTTGTGGTGATAGAAATGTTCTGTATCTTGACTGTTAGTGTCAGTACCCTGTTTGGGATATTGTACTAAAGCTTCGCAAGCTGTTACCCTTTTATACATGGGATCTCTCCGTATTACAACATTATACATGGAATTTTTACAAATTTATACATGGGATCTCTCTTACAACTCCATGTAAATTAGGTCAAAATAAAAATATATAATTAAAAATACCCCATTAAAACCAGGTTCTAAAAGCATTTAATACTTTCAAGAAAATAATACACAGAAAGCTTTGGGTTGTGTTAATAGTAACAGAGCTAAAACTATTTGAGTTGTGATGGTATAAGATTCCTTTGACCCATTTAACTTATAATTTCTATGTGGTAAATTTCTGGATATGTTGGGTTTTTTGCTTTGTTTTTTATTTTTTGCTTTATTCTGTTTTTGTTTCTTTTGAGAAACCATGTCTTCAAAATCTAGAGGAAGTTATTTTAAAGTATAATGCAACACTTGAATCATGCTTCTTTTCTAATTCAAATTACAACTGGCCACCCTCTGCCCTACGTTAAACCTGTGTTAAAGAATTAGGGAAAAAGTTGTTCATGGCTTGGAAAAGACTAAGTTCAGATCATTGTACCACAGTGATCTTGACCACACTGAACCTTAACTTTTTTACAAAATACTTTATTCTTGAATATTGGAAACAAAACAGAACAACCACGCTTATAATACACTTGCTCTGTCACCAATGTGAGGAAATCACCTCCCCTATGTACATCTCAGGGCATGAGGGGCTTCACTTATTGAGGCCCCACAGCTTTGTTTGTGACGTTGCTAGGTTAAGTTCAGTCATCAACAAGAACAGGACAAAATCCCAACTTTGTCCCACTTGAGCTCCCATGAGTTAGGCCAGCCTGGTGGGCTGGAAGTGTGGGCCTTGGGCTCACAGGGTCTGGGCTCAGTTCTGCCTCTCTCCCTTATAAACCACATGGCATTGGCAAGGTCACTTGAATATCCTGAGCTTAGAATTTTTTTATTTCTTACAAAAGAAAAACTATATTTTCTACCTTGGATTATGAGAAATGGAGATAAAATATATAGACAGCCCTGGTCATGATGAGCTGCTAAAGAGACCTGGTCATATGATGAGCTCATTAAGTGACCACTCTTACCACATTGGTATTTAGGCTTCGTACCTGCTATGCTGTATTCCTGTCTATCATTGATTTATCCCTCCAACTGGACGGTGAGCAGCTGGAGGGCAGAAATGCCACCATTTCCCCTCTGTAACCTTCACATCCTATAGGATAACATCTTACACTCAATAGAAGCTAAGTAAAAATATTAATTGACAATGAAGGTGATGCTGAAAGTGGAACAGTTAAAGGTAATAAATCATGCTGAAGTTCCTTTAACATAGCTGTGCACAAGTTTTGTTTTAGCACATTGGAATGAACTAGGGAGCTTGGCAAAACAGACTTCATTCTCCACCTCCTACCGGAGAGAGTCTGATTCAGCTGCCCTTGGGTAGGAGTCTGCATTTTAGCGAGCTCCCTGAGTGATTATGATACAGGTGGTCCGTATGCTGATCACATTTAGAGAAACCGTGCTTTAAAAGATACACCTATGCTGTGATGAGTGTCAAGAGGTAAAGAGATGCCCAGGTAATACATGAAGTGGGAACTGATGGTCGTTTCAGTGAAAATTCGGTCTCCAGGGGCATTCAAAAAAACCCGCTTTTTCACAGAGGTGCCAAACAGACATTCTAAAACTAATCAAAACTTACTTTTCAGAAGTTAATTAACATGTTTTATGTCCTAGTTATCTTAGCCAAAACTATATATGTACATGCTGTCTTTTTGGCTCCAACTTGCCTGGTGAAGAGAAAATAGAAATGGAATAAAATGCCCACCAGGCATTAGACTGCAAATACATTTATTCTGCAGCAAAGCATTAATTTATAAAGATAACTGCAATACATTATGCATGCAGCCCATCCTCATTTGGCCCCAAACCGATCTCTTAGTGGCACATTTCCTTTCTCTAGCTGCCGCTATTTAGGACAAAGGCTTGGAACCAGTAACAAAATGATTGTACTTCAAGGAGTGCTACCCTAAAGCACTTCTTCTTAATACTAGGAAGAATTGATACAAAATTATACAAATAAGAACCGGTGGCAAGTGTTAAGTCTCCATCCACCACAAGGACATGGGGACCACTTAAAGACAGTAAAATAAAAGTGATTTTGTTCTTCCAAAGAACAAGTAACGTAGAAAAGAGCTGTTATTTCCTTTTTGTGTTCATCCAAAGACTTCAAAATATTGGTTAAGAATAATGCCCGTGTTCAGATGGAAAATATGAAAAAACTAGGGGAACACTTTCTTGTTAGGTTATAAAATGAAAGTAATGATTTTGATGTCTCCTCCTCCCTCTTTATATTATCTACAAAACTCCTTCTATTAATGTATAAGTAATGCAAAATAAAATATAAAATCCGCTTACTAAAAAATCACAGTTCTGTAGAAGGTCCTAGCCTATCACAAGTGCATTCTGGATCTCAATAATAATCCAGTGGTCCTTGACCCTACCTGGGTTCTATAGTGAGATGCACATAACCAGCCCCTTGCATAGGCCACCTCAAACATTTCTCATACTGAGAATATGAAAAAAATTGGACTTTGAAAAAACACACACAACTATGTTCTTAGATCTTGATTCTACTCCAACTCTGCAATAATTACAGTAATTACAAAGATAAAGGGTAAAAGTCACAAAGTGCTGGCTGGGACATTCCAGAGCAGGAGAAAGCTTGGCGCCATTTTTATAGTTATGCCTGTTAAGATTTAATAGACGGAAAGTTTCATTAGTGAGCTGTGCTGCAATTAACTTCAAGGAGGTTCCAGACTACTGTATGTTGCTGTTACTGACAGAAAACTGTTTAGATTTTCCTCTTGAAAGAGTGTATTGGATTTTCAACACTGTAATTATGAAAATTTTAAAAAATTTAACGTAGAGGCTAGTTTTCCCTTCTCATAGAACACATAGTAATAACACGTTTATTCTTCAGTGGATATGCCGATTGTTGACTATCTGGGAGTGAGTTGTTTTGGGGATTATTATTTATTTTTATTTTTATTATTATTATTACTATCATTATTATTGTAGACAGAATGAAGGCACAAATATCTTTGTACCCATTTTCTCCATCTCTCTTTCTAGTTCATAAAATTATATCCTAATGGAATTGTGGCAAAATTGGAAACTACTATTTCTCTAAATCAAAGATTTTCCTGAATCACATACTCCACCTTTAATATAAAAAGCTTGCTCTCAACTCTAACAAGTTGGCAAACGCCAGAGAATAAAGACTAGGGAACCAATGACTTACTATTCTCCAGTGGCTGATTAGATTCTAGTCGGACTTTTGGAACTTTGAGTCTAGACCTTAGAGAAAAGAGTCCATAAGTAAGACTTTGCAGACACCTCCTCACTGGAGGTTAAGCTGGTGCTCCCCTTTATATATGCAAACCATTGAAGGTCATTCAAGGCTATCCTTATGGAAATGACTGCCATGCTCTAAGTTTTGTGTCCTTCAATCGACTTTCTCTAGCATGTTATTTAATTTCTCTGTCCTGCTATGATATGGCTAGACTGTTATGGTCCTCATTGTTATATTTTCTTGTATCAAACAGCAGACTGCTACAGCTCTTTTAATGACTTGAAGAATGAGACTTGCATTTTATGACTTTTAAAACCTGTCGTGATACTTGTTCTTCCAGTTAAAACCCACCCTCCTCCTTTTATTCAACATATGTTTCCATTAATAGGCTGCAGACTTTTTAGGCGTGGTAAGCATGTAACCATGATAAGCACTTTCAGAGACATATTAGCTTTTTCAGACCACAAGGATACAGTTCAGTGTCTAGGAACAGTAATTGATTTTGACAAGCAGTAATGCAATGCCTAAAGACTAGAGGTTTCATCTACATGGAGTTAGCCCATGGACCAGTGTGTTTGCTGTTGTCCAAGCAGCACAAATGAAATTTTCCTCTACTTGAGTGTGAAGTCTGGAAGGGAAGGGTGTAACATATTCTTTTACCTTGTATCATGTGTAACACACGGTTGCTGAATTGTGGGTAGTTGCAAGACTGTGGTCCATCTGCTGGACTAAACTTCTCCCTGAACTTGACACGTTCCCCAAAGTACCATCTCCTCCTCAGTAGATGATCCTCCATAAAGTTCGAGACCCTCCTTATTTACCTTGTCCTTGAATTCTTCAGACCTAGCTACACCGTGTCCCAAAATGTAACAAGTGTGTGAAGAATGAAAACGCTGTCGTGACGGGAAGTCATGCCTAGAGATTCTGCAATCCCCCAGCACTGGATTCAGACCATGGCCGGCAGGCCACCTCAGGACAGGTCCCCACACCCTTTCCACGCATCATTGTACTTGGATTCCCTCTGATGTTTTAGAAAGGTAGGTTCTGTTTCTTGGAAAACCTCTTTTGGTTTAGTTCTGAGAAAATCATTAATACTTGGGTTAAGGTTGGGTCAGAGTTTAAGAGATCAGTGTGTTCATTTGGTTTTTATATATTTATGGTTGGTTTTAGTTTCTGCTCTTAAACACCAACAGAAAATTCTTGGGGTTTGTGAAGCATTGCGTCACCTTCTTTATGTCTTCTCGTGACATGGTGTTTTGATCATGCAGCTAGAAATCAGACTGAGAATTAAAGTCTCTTTGTCACAACCGAGTGAGTTCTGACCTCAGGTGCTATATGTTTGCATGATGTTATATATTTTTTAACTTCTCTGTTAATCAACTTGTTTGTTTATCAGTTCTCTCACAGGAGGGTAGTTAGAATTAATTAATCTTTAAAATGCAGGTAGGCAGTGTAACATTATCAGAACTGGTTTGTGTGTGTCAAATGGATCGCTACTTTTTGCATATTTAGCTATCTTTATTGGTCTGCATTCTCATTTGAAGAAACATTTAACTTTTTATAAGCAAGGACAGTATAATATACAATACTACTAAGCCTAATATTCAAGAATGTTTTCATACATGTCTTAGTATTAATTAGGGAGCAGTTCTTGTTTGACATGTTTACTTTTAATTCTTAATAGGTTTCCAAGTGGGGTAATGCAGTAAGTACCCAGAAAAGCTAATAATTATCTAGTCTAAAGAGCTTTGGATTTCACTGTAAAATTAAAATTGTGGGGAAATTGTGTTTTCATTCTACTCATATTAACCTTTTCTTATCCATATTAGCTAA
The DNA here is from genome assembly GCF_057876585.1 of Rhinolophus sinicus. NCBI lineage: Eukaryota > Metazoa > Chordata > Mammalia > Chiroptera > Rhinolophidae > Rhinolophus > Rhinolophus sinicus. The sequence goes on along the minus strand of NC_142517.1, from coordinate 163,678,906 downwards.
AGGTTAACTTGTTCTTGCCATTTTTATGAAGTGAGAAGCAGGAACTTTGTCTTTTTATGAAAGGAAGCACAGGCGTGCCAAGCATTCATTAGAGATTGAAATTAGAAGCAACTGTGAGATTAAGTTAGAATGTAGCTCATTGTACAAGTCCAATTTGGACTTTTGTAAGTGCTGATATTAGGACGAGTGAACATATAGGAAATTTACCTTCATTTTACCCCGTCTGATATCTCTGCCCGTTGGGACACACAGTTCTCTTACTTCCTGGGGGGGGGGGAGGCAGGGGGTGGAGGGGGGAGGGAGAATACATCTCCACAGGTGGGTGCTGCTGCCCCGGGCACCAGAGCTGGAGGGATCTGTTTTAAGTGTAGCCCAGTGACCTAGGAAGATAATTCCTGTCTTTTCTTGTTTTTTATTTTCCTGGCTTCACTATTGTGTTACCAAGTAGCTAACTCAATTTCTTTCTCTGCTTCACACAATTGGACAATACAGCCAAAGGAAATATTACTGGTGTCTTCACAAAATGGCAGAGTGGAAAAGGAATGGTAGGTTTCCAGATCTCATTTCACAAGTACTCAGCGAGTGGGAGAGTCTGAAGGGGAGGCGTGGAGGGAGTGGCTGGCTCTCTGGGAGTTGACGGGAGTCATCTGCAGTAATAGCAAAGCTTTCCATAAGGGTACCTTCTCTCAGGCATCTGAGGAAACAAAAATGGGAAATAAGTCCTGTTTATTAGATTTTTGAAAAGTTGAATGGAAACATTTTTAAACCTCCCTAAAGAGAAAAAGAGAACCACAGTCTTTTAAAACACTGGTCTCCAGTCAGTGGGGTGAACCTTTCTCTAGAATTCATCCCATAATTTCTAAATGAGTGAACAGAAATAAGAAAGGTATTATACTATTTTATGCTGAATTAACCTCACTATATACTGCTAGAGATCTATCTCTAGAGACACATCATAAAAACTAAACACTTTTACCACCATGGCAGTATTAAAAAGTATTTCATATTTTACTATTAGGGTGTAAAATTACTAATCAAGGGTGGGAAATGACCAGAAGAAAACAGGAGAAAAAGAGACTCATTGAAACATGCTGAAATATTACCAAGCTTTCATTGAATGCTTTCACTTGTGTTTTCCCCCTCATCTTTTAGGGCCAGCACCTTTTAAATAAAAGGCAATCTGTTTAGAATAATAGAAGAACCATAGTCAATAACTGTCGCAAATGAACAAATGCTATTTTGTCTAATAGGATCATCAAGGCAGAAGAGCTTCTCTGAAAGCATCACTGATTTCCACGAAGGCCAACCTTCTTTTAGGTTGTGGGGCCCCTCCTGTATTGGGGAATTGCTTCCTTCATGCCAACACAAAAATAATCACCCCAGGATTAGGGGAATGGTTATGTTGCTTTTGGAAGGACGGTGTTGAATTGATGTCTGATTTTCAGTAAATACAAAAAAAAAATTTACTTTTTGAATAAAGAAACCTAATGCCATATATCTGATAAACTCTAATCTTTTGGAGAACATTCCCCAGGTCCTTGTGACTGTCCAGTGTTTCTCTAGAATGTTCATTGAGAATCAGCCTTCTCAGAGAGAGCACTGAAAGTCAGGACACTTGCACTGCATTTTGAGTTCCATCGTACTCTGTCTCTGATCTTTAATTTCCCTCTCTCCTGCTATATTTCCTTTCCTCTACGTGACAAGGAAGTATTGGAAGATTGAGGTGGTAAGGTTAGGATTCTTTTCTTCTCATGCAAGGTAGTACAGGCTCTGGAGTCAGACTGCACACATTCAAATCTCAACTTTACCATTTGTAGTGCCCTAGTTTTCTCATCTGTAAAGTGGGAATAATATGGTTTTTACCATGGAGGGATTAAATAAATGAATATATGTAAAGGATTTTGAACAGTGCCTGGCACAAAGTAACTACTAAAGAAATGCTATTATTATTGTGTGATTATTATTGCCTTTCAAGTCTCAGTGCAAAGGCTGCCTCCTCTCTGAGCTTTCCTGGTTCTCCTAGGCAGAGTATTGTACTTTGTGCGTAATCCCAGCACGGCAATCCAATTTTTATTACCAGTTGGTTTCCATATATATATTTCTTCACTAGACTGTAAATACCTTGAGGTAGGGACGGGAGGATGATATTTTACTGGCATATTCCTAACACCAGCACGGTTCCTGGCATTAAGTAGGCATCCAGTGTTAATGAATGAATGAACGAATGAATGAATGAATACACAATGACTGAATGAATGAATGCATGCATACATATTTCACTTGCTGTCCCCCAATATCATTCTTTCTTTCTTTCTCTAGCAATAGAATCTCCAAATTTTAGCGAGCATATGGCTGTCCAGCTAATGACCCCATTTTCTAGCCTTCCTTTCAGCAAGGTGTGGCCATGTGATTAAGTTTTGGCCAGTGGGAAGTGGGATGTACATGGAAGTGTAGTGTTCTATTTATGGGTTATATGTCCTTGAAGGAAAGATGCATGTTCTCCATTTTCCCTTTTCTTTCTGACGCTGGCTAGAATGTGGATGTGATGGTGAGGTCTGGCGCCACCGTGTCAGACCGTGAAATGGGTAGCACTTGTTAAGGATGACAGAGCCACAAGACCTAACAGTTCCTGGGTCCGAACGATGTGGAGCTGCTGTACCAGCCCTGGATGGTTTGTGCTTAAATTTCTCTCAAGTTTGGAGTGCGTTTTGCTGTTGTTTATTTGCTGTAGTGGTAGATGGGTCTTTGTTTCATGAACTCAGTCTATCTACTAACACACTGCCCACAAAGCTATATTTACTTGATCCCTGCCCTTTGATAAATATTTTTCTAATGCAGATAAAATTGATAAAAATAGATGTGAATTAGATGATCACAACTAATTAAAATTGAGCAAGAGTGTGAATTGAATATGGCAACAAAGGCCTTGGTTTAATGATTTTAGAAAAATCATTTCAACCTTATTGTCACTCTGTTCCTAATGGCCTGGTGGTGGCTCTGGCTGATGATGGGAGAAGAGGGACGAAAGGTGGACAAAACCTTGGGTTATGTTTAATACATTCTCTCTGCGTACTGAGTGCAGAGAGCAGTACTTATCCCAGGAAGTGTTTATCATTCGTTTGGGCAAGAGGACAGTTTTGCTCAGACAACTTCCCTCTTCTCAGCAAAACAACCTTCCTCCCTACGTGGTCCCCCTGTTGCCAAGCACTATGCTTGCTCTGGATAACGAGGTCAACAGGGAAAGGGTAGCTGCCCCCTTTCATCTCATATTTGCAACGAACTCCTTTTTGACCTTCTAAGCAAGAGCCACTAAACAGAAAACTGTTTGGGTTTCTGGATCAGGGATTCAAACTTGATGTGTAACCAGTTTTCTAGTGCCAACAAAAATTTACCAAGAGATTCACCATGATGATATTCCACAAACTTTCGTTATAAAGGAAAATCATTCTGGTGAAAATTAAAAGGTATAGTAACAGCTTGCTAATTGTTTCCAGGGAAGCACAGAAAATAGTGATGGGACATGAGTATGCAGATACACATAGATACAGTCTTGAAACTTTTTATTAACAAATACTATAGGAAAGTATCTAGATCAGGGGTGTCCAAACGTGGGCCAACTGAGGCCCGCAATCCGTTTTTCATTGGCCCGCAGCAAATTCCAAAAATATATTTAGTTTACTTAAATAAACCAGGTGAGACAATACATATTTCACCTCAAGTGAGTGGCCCGGCTGTTTGTGTATTTTAACGCATATGGCCCTTGGTAAAAAATGTTGAGAAAAGTTTGGACACCCCTGATCTAGATCATAAGTATACAGCCTAATGTGTACATTTATTATGTTATTATGTACATAGTTTTTAATTTTTGTGAGCTCTAAACATACCTATTTTACCAGCACACAAATCAAGAATATGCAACACATATTGTTAATATCTGAAGCTACATAAATGCTGAAATACAAATAATAATATTTCTCATGAATAACAAACCTTTTCTCCAAAGTTCCTATAATTTTACATTTGTAAGTTGGAAATAGGAGGAACTCATGTTTTTAGAAGTCTAAATCTTTCAGCTCAATTTTTAAACTGAAATATATACATAAGAGTAATAGCACAGCTGTATATATAAAAGAAGTCAGTGATTTATTTCAGCCTCCTTGGGAACTGTCTCCTTGTAAATTCCATATACTCTCTCTCTGTCTGTAGTGCTTCTCCAGTACTTCAGGAAAGTTAGTTAACCTCTCAAGTCCTCAGTTTTCACAACTGTAGATTGGGAACAATAGCTGTGAAAATAATGTATAGAAAGAGGTTTACATGATGTTCGCATGTAGGAAGATATCAGTAAGTGGTGTTTTGTTATTATTATTAATGCCAATATCAACTGATCCCATAACCCCTGGGTTTGGGAAAGCTACATATAGCTGCATAATTGTATAGAAGTATATAATGTTTTCTCTGAGGAGGGTGGGCTGTGCCCGAAGTGAGATTGCCAAATTTATGTCCTTGCCAGATGAAATGTGGTTCCTCTAGTCAGAAGGTAAAAGCGGTATGGTTTACATGTGGGCTTCTGATTAGGACTGTTTATAACTGATGAGTTATCATGTTGAAATTGGTGTAACCCTGAAGAGAATATTTCCAAATGGTCTTAAAGGAATGTCATGTAGCATTTATTAGAGTCACTGCAACGGGACGCTTCCCACTTGCTTTGATTTAGTGACATTACTTCTGGTTAAAAGCCTTAGGTAAGGCCACACACAGTGGCTGGCGATTTGGATAATTAGAAGGAATGGCAGAGGCCTGTCTCTTTACAAGGAAGTTAGCAGTGACATGCAATTAAAGCAAACCTTGGGGGTGGGGGGCAGGGTGCGGAGGGAGAAGCCATGTAGCTCAGGGATTATAGTGGACTGGGTGAAATCACACAATATTTACAGAATTCCCTCTCCCACAAAGGATTTCTGCTTGCTTATTTTTAACAAATTATTCCAGAGATACCTAACTATTTTTACAAAAAAAAAGAAAAAAAAAGAAAGATAAAGAAAAAAAAAAGCAGAAAAAGAACAACTCACTCCATCATTATTTTCCTCATAATTTTCTGGACTACAGACCAGTTGGTAAAACTGTTTATCCATTGGAATCTTGATGAGGCATCTGAACCATAAATTATCATACATTTATTGGGGTGGTGTTCTCTGCTTTAAGAGATGCTTTCACATCTATTACTTATTACGATCCTCACAACTGTATAAGGTGAGGTGAACAATGATTATGACATCATTTCCAACATAAAGAAATGGAAGCTGATCTCTGAGGAGGAATTTGCACAGTTTATTTATGATAGAGGCAAGATTAAAACTCGAGTCATGTGACTGAGAGTGCAGTACTCTTTCTAACACATGGGACTGTCTTCTCCAGCATAAATGTGCATTCTTGCTTTCTGAGCTTTTTAAGAATTTGGTTTTCTTTCTCTTCCTGAAACACTGCAGTGGTCAAAGTGCAGGGAGAATAAACTGAAAGCTCCAGACCTTGTCCTCAGGAAAATGCACACACACACACATGTGTTAAAATTTGCGTCACCTTCAGGCCACCACCTACTAAAATCTGTATGGAAATAGTGTAGGATGTGTGTAGAATACTAGCCTGGGCTTGCGGGGACATCTGGCATTCTCAGGGAGGAAGAGTGAAGTAGAAGCCATAGCACTGCGAACGTTCATTCAGCCCTTACTCGGGCCCAGGTGTTGCACTGCACAGATAGTGTTGGTTCAAAGCACACAACCACCTTCAGTGGTAAGAATTACTACTGGATTCATTTCATAGACGAGGACACTAAGAACACTGCCAGAATTTAAAGCCTGATGGATACTTTACACACTGTCCTGTACAGCCTCCCAGGGGGATACTACCTGTCAGTGTAGGGCTAGTTCCCCAGGAGTTGTCTGTGCCAGTGTGTGGTGGTGTGGCCGGAAGGAGGAAGGGAGTTTTTAGAAGACTTTCTGCAACAAAGGTTTTTTGGGGAAGTTCTTTTCTTGGGAGTGATGGGTTGGAACTGTTAACAGCAGTAGAAATGTGAAGTGTGAAAAAGTTGCGATACAGGGACAGAAAACAACAGGGCAACATCCATTGGGTGGTCTATTTCTCTTGGGATGTGTGTTGGATGTCCAGCTGTTGTATTAATTTTTACAGATTCTACGCTACATTCTCTTGCTAACTTGGCAAATGATTCACGAAGTTACTGAAGAGTGGTGAGTAAAGTGCTCATGAGCAGAGCTGGAGCTAGGGGAAAGGAAAAGGCAAGTCCTACATATGGGGTTTCCTGAGCCATAAATAATGGCCGGGTTGCCATTCCCAACAATATGCTTCTGTCGTTAATTAACTTTTATGGAAAGCTATGGTGTTCATGACTTTGGCCTCTCCCTGCTCTTGATCTATGTGGTGTTATGTGGTGCAGACAGCACTGCTCACAGGTGGGATTTGGCTAACGGGGGGATCTGAATTAGCTAATGTGAAATGCCTGCTAACATATGGCGTGCCCCTGCCCTGGGTGAGTGGGAGGGGAGAAAGCAGTGATGACACCCTCCTTGTTCCCGCTGATGATTTTTCCAGCATCTACGCATGGGATCAGAATATCCGGTTGTTAGTGAGGTTACATTTTAAATGTGAGCTTCTGGTATTGTTAAGAGTGCTGAGCAGTCATCCGAAGATTTGATGGTGTATTGCTCTGTCCTTGAAAGAGGGAATAATAAAGATGGAAGGACCTTCTAGAGTCACAAGTTCCCTTCCCATCCATCAGGGCCAAATAGGGAGATCTGAGTCCAGCCTTTAGAGGTGGCCCATACCAGTGTTAATGATCCTGCCAGAAAATTATTCCCCACTTTAGACCTAAAGTCCTAAAATCTTCCTGCTTAGTTTCCATAACAGTGGTTTTTAAACATTAGCATATATCAGACTCACCTAGAGGGCTAGTTAAAGCACAGATTGCTGCCCCCCCCCAAGTGTTATTGAGATATTATTGACATAGAACATGTGTAAGTTGTACAATGTGATGATGTGATACACATACTTGTATATATTGCAAAGTGATTGCCACAATAAGGTTAGTTAACATCTCCATCCCCTCATGTAATTATGATTGATTTTTGTGTGTGGTGAATAACAAAGATCTACTTTTAAATTTCAAGTACATAATACAGTATTTTTAATTATAATCACCTTGCTGTGCATTAGATCTGCAGATCTTTTTCATCTTATAGCCAGGCGTTTGTATCCTTTGATTAACATCTCCACATTTCCCCCAACCCCCAGCTCCTTGCAACTTCTATTCTACTCTATTTCTATGAGTTCAGTTTTGGTTTTGGTTCTGATTTCACATATCAGTGAGAACACACAGTACTTGATTTTCTCTGTCTGACTTATCTCACTTAGCCCTCCAAATTATTGCAAATGGCAGGATTTCCCTTTTTTATGGTAGAGTAATATTTCATTGTGTATATATGTCACATCTCCTGAGTTTCTGACTCAGTAGGACTGGAGTGGGGGCTGAGCATTTGCATTTAAGAGAAGGTCCAGGTGATGCTGCTATTGCTGTTTCAAGGACCAAATTTTGAAAACCACTGCTCTAGACTATGATTATGAGGATAGTCAGTAATAGTGTGGGTTTCGGAATCAGACAGCCCTGGATTTGAATCCTGCTCTACCACTGTAGAAAAGTTGCCAAGCCAAGGCTTGCTCACCTGTAGAAAGGGGATTGCAAATATCATGGTTGTTTTGTTTTCATTTGTCGAATGAGGATTAAAAGAGCTAATCTATGTAAAGTGCTTAGCACATAGAAGTGACTTTACAGATGTAAACTCATGATATTGATAGAGTCTGCCTCTTAGAGCTACACCACCAGAACCGCTGGCCCAAATGTGAAGGCAGAGATGCCTACTGAGGAGAGTCCCTTAGAAAGTTAAGAAGGTCAAAGATAATGTTGGTGGGTAGAATTGGTAAGACAGAGACCATGGGACCATATTTAAGACTTTCTGATATGCTAGGAAAAAGAAAAAAACAAACAAAGATATCTATTTTGTATTGAACAGTGGAGAATCACCCCCAAGAGATACAATATGAAATGGGGAAGAAATGGAAACCCTAAACTGGGCATTGGGACTGTTAACATTTAACATGTAATTCCCAACAAATATATGTAGAGTTGAGTGAAATTTTTTTCTAAATGGACTTTGGAAGTGCAACAATGAGGAATATGTAAGCCAGGTAAAGCAGGATACAGTGGACGGTGCAGCACTGTATACGAGAGATGTCTGTTTGCAAAGATAGTGTGAGCCTGGCCAGTTATGAAGCAAGTAGTATTTGTCATCCTGAGCCCAAGCTACTGCTGTCTTCATCTTATTGCTGGTTTTCCATGGGCTCGTTACTCAATGGAGTGAACTATAACTTTTCATCTTCTTGTCTAGCAAAACAATTCCCAAGAAAGAATTTACAAAAATTAATTGTTAGCACAGTATAAAATTATATCCTAAATTGTGATTGTTCTCCAGGACAGTATCTCCCAAATTGCGTTTCTTGGGACTTTGAGTAGGTGGTCCGAAGAAAAAGCATTTTTGATGAACCATATATTTGCATATTAAATGATCTGAGAAGTCCTGAAGTTAAAAAGGAAAAAAAAAAAGCTGCTTACTTTTATTTAACTCAGTGACGATTGCCCTCCTTTTCTATTTTTCTATATTTTCAACATTTTTCTTTAATTAGCATATATTACTTTTATAATAAAATATAAATCAAAGTATATCAGAATAAAAAAAATACAGTTAAAACCAAATGTTGCTGCTAGCCTTCTTTCTTCTCCACCCCACCTGTTACGGACTGAATATGTGCCCCTCACCCCCATTCATATGTTGGAACCCTACCCCCAGTGTGACAACAGTTGAAGATGGGGCCTTTGGGATGTGATTAGTTTAGATGAAGTCATGAGGGTGGGGTTCCAATGATGGGATCAGTGTCCTTAAGAGGAAGAAATACAAGAGCTTTCTTTTTCTTCACCATATGAGGATATAGCAAGAAGGCTGCTGTCTACAAACCAGGAAGAGGGTCCTCACCAGATCCCAAATCTTCCTGAACCTTGATCTTGGACTTTCCAACCTTCATAACTGTGAGAATGTTTGTGGTTTAAGACACTCAATCTGTGGTATTTTGTTGTAGCAGCTCAAACTAAGACACTACTCTTCTTTCATCAAGTAAGGATGGCATGATGTCACATTCTAGAACAACAAATTCTTCATAAAATATTTTTTTCTAAAGATAACTGAATGTAGATAATCTGTATAATATTTGAATGCCTCAGATACTTGTCATTTTGGAAACCTCTTTCAACCCAGTTAAAGACATGAATCCACAAGGAGGCATCCTATGCCAATTAAATGTTCAACCTCATTAGTCTAAAGAAGTGAGTCAGTCAAATCCTGGGACATCAAACACTTCCAGTGGGCAGGGGCACCACAGAATCTGGGCACTGCATTGAACTTTCCTCTTCTAAGCCTGAGCACAGGCTTCAGGTCATGGGCATCAGAGCTGCATTTATAGGCAGCCGCTCAGGGAACAGGCTTTCCCTGAGTGAGGAGATTTCTTTCCAAGATTGGGTTCATTACGAACTGTAATGGCATAACCCCATATCATTTGGAAATCTTGACGCCATTTCTGGGAAGTATTTAAAATTTTTCAGTTGGGGTATGGTGCTGTTTTATAGGCTACATTCTTTTTGAGGAAGGAACTTTTGGTGTCTCTGGTATTGTGAGGATAATCAAGGGCTCAAAACTATCAGGTGAAATGCCTTTGAGAAGAAACCAAAGTCTGTATTAAGATTAGGTTAGAAAGCAATATATGTTTGACATTCTAGGCTGTTGAGTCCAGCAATCTGGGACAATTTCTCTGATTGGTAATGAAGAAAATAAAGCTCAACAATGCTTGTCTCTCTTTGATGGAAATGAAATATAATACTAATTCGGAAAGTATCACCCTGGCCAGCAAAGTTGATTGGACAAGTGGGCATTGAGGTAAGGATCACACTTTGATCTTATAGAGGAGTGCTGCTTTCTGGCAAGAACAGGTCATTTGGGCTTTTCTAAGCTGGGCTCTTCAGGCAGACAAGTTCCAACTTGAGGAAATGCTGGGCACAGCAGCTATTGCCCTGACCTGTCCAGGACGCTAATGAATTAATGACAAAGAATTGGTAAGTGTAATTTTGGTAAAATAAATTTCTTACTGGAAAAAAATATATATTGGTTTCTTTCTTAAGCAATTTGAGGACTGAAATAAAAATTCAATATTCTTAATTTTTAAGCCGTCAGTTCTTTAGCATAAACCTGCCAAATACCACTTTACCAAAAAGGAGAACAAGGGGATGACAGGAAAATGAGAGCTGGACAGAGTCCCACGCTGTTAGGAACTGTACATTTTACAACTGTAAAAGGAAATATTGAAACCACTGCACGGCCTACCCCACGCACCTGGCCCACAGCAGGGATGGAATTTGGAATTTGGCAAAGTGTGTGCTGAGCTCTTCCGTGTTGTGGTGCCTGAAGCATGTCTCAGGGACGCGGGTGTTCTCATTCCTAGCTGCAAATTGTTCTAGTGAGAGAACGCTCGAGTACTCATGCACAAAACATGTCATGGTAGTAATAATAGCACTTACTCACATTTACATTTATACGTCTGGTCTTTCCTCAATCTGTTTCTCAGACAGAGAACTCAAATACCAAACTGTCTGGTTTCAAACCAGACACATGGCAACAGTATTTACTGAAACTTCACTGGCTGCCAGGCACTGTGCTATTTGTGTTCACATGTATTATGTGTGTTACGTCTTATTAAATCCTTGTAACGGTGCTGTGAACACTTTGTGTTATTCCTGTTGTATAGATGAGGAAACTAGAGCTCAGAAACTTTCAGTAACTTGCTTGTAGTCACCTAGCTAGTTATCTAATAAGGTGGTATGGCCTTGGAATGTCTAATTTCACATTTATTTATTTTCCTTTGATATTTGATGTATTGCAATGATTCAAGATATGCTGAAATATGTCATCAAGTTTTTCCTAGATTGATCTCTGGATATGGATCACTTGACAACTGAAAAGCATCCTTGAGATCTCAGAAAGCATGGTATCTATGAAGTATTGGAAAAAGATTTTAAGTAAGAGTCTTGTCAATAATCAATTGCTGATAAATTTGATTGAGGCCAAAATTAAAACAACAACAACAACAAAAAACCACAAAACTCATCCAACAATCTATTAAAGACAAGCAGAATCATAGGCTTTGATAATGAATGGTGTCCCTGTGACTTGGTCAGAAGCCACTTCAGGGCCTCCATTGACCATTGTTGATTTGGTGCAACAGACGGAACCAGATGGAGAGACACTGATGCCTCTTCCATCTTCCTAAGAAAAGGCTCAGGGTAATCACATCACAGTTTTCAGATTGCAGGCCCCTCCTCTATTGGTGTGAATGCTTTATGCTATGATTGCTAGAGTTGTGAACCAATTTCTTCCCAAGAGACTTTTCACTCTCCCTTCCACTGACAAGTTGGAGCTTCTTGTGAGGGAGCATTCCACAGAAAAACTTCTAGAACACCTCAAATCTAGATAGTGGCTGGATATTGGTACAATATGGCTGGACAACAAAAAGGACTTCTGAAATAATGTTGTAAAAAAGTATATTTATCCATTTAGAATTGACAAATGGTTGCACGTATGACCTATTTTCAAATTAGCCAAAGGCATTTTTCCTTGACCTTCTGGAAATGATACAACCCCTAGATTTCACTATCATGGTGCCAGGTGGTGAGAACTCTTGCTCAACTTCATCTTAATAGGTATAAAGAGTACATGACGTACCCTCCTTTAGAATCAGTACTCTAGACTGATGGTTTTGTAAGCAGAGCACTGATGAAATCCTTGACAGTGTGAGTAGAAGTTGGTTTATCAGCAATGATATGCAGGAGGTAAGTACTTCCTTTTAGAAAAAGCCAAAGGCGCATCTACTAGAAGCTGCCCCCTAAGTACTGAGGCACGTAGAGCTAGATTAAGGTACTTTATTGGGCCATTAGAAATGTGACATTTGGATTGGTCAGGAGGCTCAGAAATCCCCCCATTGCTGGGTTGAGAAAGGGTACAGTTCTAGATAGTGTAATACACTCATCAGTCTGTGGATTCTTTTCATGAAATTTAAGCTCCTTATCGATAATTGATAGGGCAGATAATAAGTACTTTTTTCCAACTAATCTGATGTGTTTATCATCTGATGTATTTATTGCCTCATCTTAAATGAAGCAAGAATATGGTGAGGCTTTAGAAGAACATATGTTGTGCCTCACAGATGTTCAAAAACACAGCAGGAATGTGTTTAGAGTAACTTCATCTTATATGCTTCAAAACACAAGAAGCCTCTCAGCATATATGTAAACGGTGAGGACTTTAATTCACAAGGGATAGAAACCTGCCTCAAACAAGCGAGAACACCAAAGGAAACTCACTAGGTCCCAGAGCTGGGGAAGCCTGAGGCTGGAGCTGTCTTCATAGACAACATTAATTCACATGTCATTGGCTTACCTTCACTCCCTTACTTATTGTCTCTTTCTTTCTTATTGGTTTTCTCCTTCAACCTGAACACTTCCGTCCTTTAGGTAGATAGCTTTAGGCTGACATCATCCAGTTTAGCAATCCCATGAAGGAGTAAAAAGAGCTTTCTCTCAGGGTTTTTATATAAAATTAAAAAAAAAAAAATTTAAAAAAAGGACTCCAATCATTCCTGTGGTATTGTATGCTCATCACTAGCCCAACAAATGTTTGAGGCACTGGTCCAGCCAATATGAGGAAATCAAAAAAGGACTCTTAAAATCATTGATCTCCTACAAAATGAAAGGAGGCATAGGACATTAACAAATATCATATGATTTGAGGCAGCATGTGATATAGAGACAAGAGAAGTTGTCTGATTTCCATCATGATTTCCATCATGATGATGGAAATCAGACAGACTAGCTGAATGTGAGCCAGGCTCTTTCATGAAAATAAGTATTCCATGTGTTTGTTAAAAGAATGGATTAAATATGGGGAACCATATTTAATCCCGGGGCAGGGGGAGAGTCATACCAGAAACAAGGAATGGTATAAAGAATGGCAAGGAGGCAGAAAAAGGGAAAGAGTTTGGAGCTTGATTTGAATAAATGCAGGTTTTGTAAAGAAAGAAATATGAGCTGAAGTTAGTAAGAAAAGTTGAGATCAGATCATAGAGGTTTTGAAGTTTTCAATTTTAACCTAAGTTGTTTCCACTTTTGTTGTTGTTATTCAGAAGGCTGTGTTGAGACAATGATGGTTTTAGAGCAAGGAGAGACAGGATCAAATCATTCATGAGAGTGTTCCAAATGGCAGTCATCGGGAAGAAGAACTGGATGAGCAATTAACATAATTTCGCGAAACGCAACCTAACAGTAATGGGTGGAAGACAGCAGGGCGCCCTGGCTGTGTGAACAGAAAGAATGAGATTGCTCTTCTTAACTCTTTCACTGTGTTCATTTCAAGTTTGTTCGTTTTTTAAATGTGTCAGAAATCCACAAAAAAACCCCAACAAGTTGATATTTTGACTATTTTATGCATTTAATAATAACAATTTGAGCTGCTTTGTATATAAATGACATTTTTGTGTATAAAAATTTCCTATTGTTATTCATTCTTGAAAAACACAAAAATATAGAAAAATCTACATCTGCTTTCCTATACTTCCTTTCTGGACATTTCCATCTGCAGTGGATGGAAATATTCATTTGGATATAACCAACCATCGTGGCAAAATTAAAGCTCTAAGTCTCTTACACAGGGTTTTGGGTAGTGGCTATAAGTTGCTTGTCAAGATCAAACTTTATTTGTATTATGTGGCCCCATCTTTCCTAATTCCATCACATCTTCAGCCAGTACCTGGCCATTTCCCTGTAGACCCCACTACTACCTCACATTCAACACTGCCTTTCCCATCATCTTTTTGTGGTGGCATGATTTTCTTAGCAATTCAGGCTTGGCCATTCCTGGGACTAAGTGACTGTTTGGGTGAGTCACAGTGAGATCCTTGAACACCAATGTTTTTATGTGGATAAAAATCAAGTTAAAATGAGCCTGAGAACCCACTGAGAGGGGAAGAAGAGTACATAAGTCAGCCTGCCACCTCAAAGCCTGGATGCCCAGGAGGGGCAGCCCTGGCCCTTCTGCAGGGAAAGTGAGCCAGGTGAAGTGAGCTGAAAGTCTGGTTACTGCAGACAGACTAACAGACGAGAGCCCCAGATCATGTTGAGCAGTGATGGGTAGAGATTCGTCCTTCACCTCTAACAGCCAAGTCCTGGAGACAAGCCCCCATGCAGTAACTCAGAGATTCCAAGAGACTTCATCTGGATTCATGATAATCATGTTACTAATTTGAATAAAGATCAGCTACTATCACCAAATAATGACCTAAATTATATAGAAGGGTTTTTTTGGGCAATAATCTGAGCATATGGAGTTGAAGGATGAAATGGTAGCTTACAGTGTCAGCAGCTTTGTCTCCTTAACACACAGCTTTCATCTCATAGTCTCAACATGTCCATACTCTCACCAACAGGAAGGGGAAAGGTAGCCCTGTAAGGACCCCTGAAAGTTGTACGCATCACTTCCACTTATATCCCAACAACCATAACTTAGCCACATAGCTAAACAGAGTTGGAAATGCAAGGGCAGTGTGCTCATCTAATAATATCTGACACTTACCTAGTGCTTCCTGGGAACCAAGCACTATTCTAAGAGCTCTACACATATTGACTTACAACAACCCCATGAGATAAGTACTAGTATTATTCCTACTTTACAGATAAGGTGACTGAGGTATAGAGAGTTGGAGCAACTCACCCAAGGTCATGAGAGAGTAAGTGATTCAAGTGACATTCAAACCCTCACAGACTGTTTCCAAAATTTGTGATCTAACCATTTTGCAGCACTGCCTCTACAATTCAGTGTTCTGTTAGTAGAGAAAGAATGAGAGAATGAAAGTTGGGAAACAATCAATTATTACTACCATAGCACCACCCAAGTTTCATGTTTGTCACCCACAGCAATGGCTCCTAGCTTTGGGTCTTGTCCCTCATTGTTCTGTCCTTTCTAGTTTTCCAGCCGATTGCCACTCACAGCAGCCTACAGCCCCTACCATGTGTCCCTGAAGAGAAGGGCTTACATGGTCACTTCCAGCCTAGGCTTCTGGCTTCCAGCTTTGCCACACTCAAGCCTTCCCTATACTCTCTCATCAAGTCAATCTTCCCCCTATTCCATTTTCTTCATGCCATGCACCTCTTCAGAAACCAACAGAGGAAAAACACTGAACTGGATCCGTTTCCTTCTTATGAGCCTGGCCTTCAATTTGGTTCTAAATATATATTCCAAATGTATAGATCCCGCCCCAGAGTCCATACAGATCCTCTCTACACCTGTCAGATTGGTCTACTTGTGCCACATGTATTCCTACAACTCAGCTTTCTGGGTAGAAAAGGAAGGGTCACCTATACATAGATGTAGGAATTTTGCTCAAGTACTTTGACCACTGAGAATGGCTGTACCTTCCCCCATTTGCTTGTCTGAAGTCTACCCACCCCAGCTTGCATCCTACCTTCCCAGTGGCTAACTCAAGAGTTCTGCAGTGATGCGTGATGGTGAGATGGATATATGGGCAGTGGCTCACCCCACTAGGCCATGGTACCCAGTCCTCTCTCTTTTCTCTCATTACTCATTCCACCCCCTGGCCAAGGGTGGGAGCCCTCTTTCTATGTAGGTAGCTTTGTACTTCATGAAATGGAGGCCAAGTTTTGTCCTGTGATTCCCCCACTGGGGTGAAGTGCTCAGTATATTTTGTTGATTGGCTAATGGTTGGTCCTAAGTGGCTTATTTAGTCAACATTGATAATCCCTGTAAGTAACATAACTTGGAAAATGATTTCCCAGCTAGTGTCTTAATGATAAGCAAAAACGCTATATTAAGTCTGCAGGATTGCCTAATGTTAAATATAAAGAAAATAGGAATATCACATCTTTTCCTTTGCCCACGGTGTATATTGTCCACCTTACATCAGTCAGAAAAGGCAGATATAAATTCAGAAGGATATTTGATCCTCAGATGAACACTTTCCTGCATTTTGTATAACAAGAAGTATTGAAGAGTTCTTTCAGCTATTTGTAATAACCTTGAGCTGAAGTTGAACACTAGCCATCTCTTGAACATCAGCTCTAAGATATGGGGAAGAAAGCCAATAAGCATTAATGAAAGGTCTTTACTTCAGAAAGGATGGGATAATATGCTTCTGAAATGAAGGAAGAATAATGTACTTTTCAAAGGGGTACCGTTCAGAAATCTTGGTGCTCTTGACTCCAGACTAAGAGGGAAGAGGTGGTGACAAGAATATATTTTAAAGTCGGGGCGATGTAAGCTTGTCTTAGACTTCTGAGCTTTCAGAGTGTTTGTTCAGGAGGTGGTTTCCAAGGTTTTACAACTTTGCTAAAAACATTCAGTCTCCTCTTTAGATCCATTCAGCTGATATCATTTTTAGTGACTTCCGAGGCAGCATTGTTGCTGAGAATTGATATAGCAATGAATCTTTACTAGCGCCCATCAAAACTGGACTTTTGTTATCTCACATTCTACTTTGACTACATTTTTTTTTCCTGTTAGAAATTCCCTGGAAAACAGCTTTGTCTTGTCAATTGAATAACAAGCATGGAATTTATATAATCACTGCCTTGTCACAGTACAACTGATTTGCATCTTCAGGTTAAATGCAAATTGTCCATCCTTAAGTTCAATGGCATTTGCCTCTCTTTAACAAACAGCACTAAAGTGACTTGAAGACATGACTGTTTGTTTAGCTTGGCTTCTCTCTTTGATCTCATGTTAACATACCTTAATGGCAGGTAATGATTGATAATAGAGTATTGTAAAGTTCAGGTAATAAATACTGCTTAACTCATAATAATGCTGAATAATGTACTTTTTATGACTTGGTTTGATGGAAAATTTCCTTGTCAGCTTGGTCTAATTGTCCAAACAAAACCACCCATTACTTGAAGAAATACATGACCACTCTAGACACATTAATTAGGGTCATGGCTGGGCTGCACAAAGGAATATAGTAACACTTCAGTTATCTCTAAATGTAATCTTTGGACAAGCTTACTAATGCTAAACTCAGGTTTAATGAGAAACTTTTGTTTACACTTGCCCTTTGAGGCCCATGGGCCTACGTTGGAATCTATGGTGATGGCTGTGGGCCACATGTACACACATCACGGTCTTCCCTTTGAGTCTTCCAGAGGTCATCAGTTCTAGTAGTTTGAACATCAAAAGTCACAACAGTAAGTTCTCTTTATCTTAGCGTGGGGGGTAGGGTATTTGTATGAAGAGAAAAGGAACATCTTTTTAGTTTTTTATTACTGGATAGTTGAAGGCACATTGTGTTGAGATCAGAATAAAAAGGGGATTTGGTGTCTTGGTGTTGACAAGCTCAGGCGCTGTACATCAAAGTACTTGGTGCAGTCCTTCTTGCCCAAGTGTGGTATTTCCATGATGCTTTACTGTCTTTGAAGTCCCAGGACTATTCCAGAGAATACAGTGCAATAGAAATCCAGGAGATGACCACATGGGCTTTTAACAAAATAACTGATGTAATACCCAAGGTTTGACTTTGGGACATACCCATGAGGAATCTAAAAATAGTTCTCTGACAAAGGGTGCTTGGTTTTAAAGTTTGAAATGACTCAATTCATGATTCCAAATGAGTGAATTGATATACTAGTTCCCTGCATATGGTGAAAAAAGTGTGCACAATTTTTCAGATTTGAGCCAAATTGCCAACTCATTGATAATTGTTTCATATCTTATTTAATATCCAAATTTCTAAAGAAACCCACAATGGGAAACCCACAATGGAAAAAAATTTTATTCCTACTTTATTGCAATCACGTCATTCTTTCCTGACAACACTCTATAAATGACTTGTTCCTTATATCTTACACATTTATGGTTTTACTGTCAGTATGTATTCCAAATGGCTCATTTTTATGAATAATATTGTCCACTTCACACATATTTCTTGCTGTTTACCTCGTCTTATTTTTTTGTAATTAGAATATTTCAGATTGGCTTTAAAATAAAAATCTGTTCGTCCTTACCAACTTTGTACTTTTATTCTAATGATTTATGTCATGTTCAGCTTCAGTCTGTTTTGGCTGAAACTTAGAAGATTACAGAATCAAAAATTACATCCTTTAGAAATTTGGTTTTCTGAATTTATGCAAAGATTGGTGTCTTGCTGGGATTGACTTGCTTGCTTCTTTCAATTAAAAACATAAATACTTTTCTCATTGTTAAATATGAGAATACATGCCTAAAACTCTCATAGCAGTTGACACACCATGGACTTCAGAAAATGATCTAAGTTAAGAACTATATGCATCGTGCAATAGGTACATTGTAAATGTCACTGCCAATCAACTGCTTTCTCTTTCCTGATGG
The DNA here is from genome assembly GCF_057876585.1 of Rhinolophus sinicus. Classification (NCBI taxonomy): domain Eukaryota; kingdom Metazoa; phylum Chordata; class Mammalia; order Chiroptera; family Rhinolophidae; genus Rhinolophus; species Rhinolophus sinicus. Next base: position 163,660,337 of record NC_142517.1, on the reverse strand, counting down.
ACGCATGCTGATGTTCAGTGAAGCTCCCCAATTGACATTTGTCTTGTGAGTTTTTGAGACAAACTAACTAATACAACAGGAATGGTCATTTGACCACTATATATTTGGATTAAATTTATCTTTTCTAACTTTTTATTCATTTAAGTAGAAATCAAGTCTTCAGAATTCTTATTTTTGCATTTAATTATTTCAAGGGGAATCTTTTTCAGCTGTATTTTAATGTCTTTAATAGGCATAAACAACCTAGCGACAGTTAGTGCAGGTGTTCTCAACCCTTGGCTGCATGGTAGAATTACCTGGGGAAGTATTTTGAAACTACTGATATCCCAGGTCCGCCCGAGAAAAATTAAATTAAAATCTCAGGATTGGGGCTCTGACTTTATACAGAGTTTTTTTTGTTTTTGTTTTGTTTTTAAACTTCCCAGGTGGTTCTAACCTGTAGATGAGAGGTTAGAAACTACTGACTGGGTGCATTGTTTCTAAAATCTAGGTCGAAGAGCACCTCTATGCAGAGTTGCCTGTGTTGCTTGTTAAGCCTCACCCAGACCCACTGAAACAGAATCCTCCCAGGGGAGCCTGGAATCTGCATTTCTGCATGAATTTCATGTGCACACTGAAGTTTGAAATTTACTACTCTGCTCCATCTGCTTCATTTTTCAGTTAATAAGTCTCACAGAAAGTTAAAATATCTCTTTTAATCCTCACAAGAACCCTTTTACAATGGTGCTAAGATGACCATCATGCAGGTGAGAAAACTGAGGCAACTCGCTGGAGGTCCCATTGTTCCACTGTAGAAGCAGGATTTGAACCTGTGAAGTCTGACTTCATGGCCTGTACATACAGCCGCTACTTTATAGTTCCAGAACTTATGTACGTAACCACTGCTCTGTGGTGATTACATATGCTAGCTCTGTGGTAAATTATGCATTTATTTAGCACAGTAAGTAAGGTGCCAATGTATGAGGTACAGTAGTGCCACCTTTCCCGTGCTTTCAGTTACCCATGTGTCATAGAGGGTGTCATGTGGGGTCTCTGGTCCTGCTCCCCACATAAGAACGCACGATACAGTCTAGCCAAAAAGGAACACCCATGGAGCCATAGATAGGGGAGTCATACCACTATAGTCTCACTGGCGGCTGGGTTGGAGACACAGGAAGCAGGAGCCACACTATCTGCAACCTGCCGTCCACTTCTTTCTCTGCCAACCAACCTCACTTGCTAGCTGTAATCCACTGTGCTAACTGCAATCCGCGCTTGCTAGCCACCATCTTCTTGCTAGCCCCATTTTCTGCTAGCATAGCCATGGCAGTAAAATTAGTGGCCAATGGCTCACTGGTTACAGCTGACGGCCAACTAGCCACAGCTGATGGCCATCCAATCACAGTTGAGCCAGCACCTTTCTATGTGAGGCTGAGAGCCTGGAAACTGCACTCCTGGCTCTGTCCCCACACCATCGCCAATCATGGTCTGAAAATATTAAATGGAAAACTCCAGAAATAAACAATTTGTAAGTTTTAAATCGCCTGCCATTCTGAAGAACGTGATGAAATCTCGCGAGACCTGCTCCCCAGAGCGAGATGTGAATCATTCCTTCATCAGCTGGGTACACTCCCACTCGTTAGTTACTTAGCAGCCATCTTGGTTATCGTGTGGACTATGGAATATCACAGTGCTAGTAGCCTAACGCTATGTCACAGTGCTTACGTCATTTACCGCACTTCATCTCAACTCTTCGGCATTTTATCATCTAACATCATCACAAGAAGCGTGAGTACAGTACAATAAGATATTTTGAGAGAGACCACATTCACATCAATTTTATCACAGTATATGATTATAATTGTTCTATTTTATCATTAGTTATTGTTGTTAATCTCTTACGGTGCCTAATTTATAAATTGAACTTTATCATAGGTATGTGTGTATAGGAAAAAACATGGTATATATAGGATTTGGTACTATCCGCAGTTTCAGGCATCCACTGGGGATCTTGGATATATTCCCCTGAAGATAAGGGGGACTGCTGTACAGAAAGTGGGAGATTAATTCTAACTGTTGGTGCGGGTTTCAGGAGAGACTTCACAGAAGGACCAGGCATTTGAGCAAACCCTCTAAGGATGGGGAGGGTTTCTGCGGGCAGAGGTTGTGCAAACACAGGCAGAAGAGTGTGTGAGAGACTCAGAGAACAGCAAGAGTTTTCTATGGCTCAGAGGAGCATTGTGCTAGGATAGACCCAAGCCTGGAAAAGCAGATTTGAGGCATTCTGTGGAGGCGTTGCATTAGGTTTGCTTCTTACCTACTCTTATTCTACTCAACCAATCGATATTTTTATTCCAATACGAACTGGTGGTTAGTGAGCAGAGTAGAAAACTTCAAAAGTGGAATCTTTAATCACTGTCATTTAGGAACTCATACTCCAGTAGTCAGTCATGGATGGTTTAAAATATTTATTAACTTTTGAATAGGAAATACATTAGCATGGGATAAAATCCAAAGAATGGAAGGCTTTAAATGAAAAATAAGTCTCCCACCCATCTCTTACCATCAGCAACTCAGCTCTCCTTTCTGGAGGCAACCATGATTACTCAACCAGTGAAAATCTTTGCTGTCTCTTTTCCTTTGGCCACCTTCACAGGGTCACGTGATCTGTGTAATTGTAAGCCCTCCCAGTCCCATTAACTCACCAAGGTTCAGCCTGCAGTAGGGCTATACGAAGTGCATCCAGGATTCTCATAGGTTAAATAAACAGTGTTGAATGCCTACTATGTGCCGGCTGTTGAATGCCTGGACTGGAGATAGGGGGATCAGCAAGAGATAACACTTGCCCTTAGGGATCACACAGTATAATAAGGGAAACTACCAAAAAGTAATTATAACAATGCACGGTGGGAAATGTTGCAATGGCAATAAATGCAGGGCTTTATGAGGATAAGTGGGTTCTGAAGCTCACACTCTTTCTAGTTCCCGCTGCCTCTGGGTAGAGAAGGGTGCAGAGCCACTGACGCCCTAGGCTAATGTCATACTTAAGATGAAGCGTATCCTTCGTGTTTTTCTCTTTTGCCTAATTTGATCCAAATCTTTCCTCCTTGTCATGGTCTCTTCCACATCTAGACATTTTTAGATAGGCATTTCCTTGTTATTTTATTATTAATTACTAATCATGGTGAATACTCTATTTTAGTTTATTTTACTTCTAAAGTGCTCTTGCAGTACTGTTTAGGGTTCCTGACAACTGGCATAAACCAAAACTTGTGAGTTCTGTGCCACTGGTTCATGGTTCCGAGCACTGCTCTGTTCTGTCTGGTCCCACAGAAATGTCAGTACTTTGTGAATATTCGTAAGAGTGCCAGTTACAGTAACTCCTTCTACAAAAACATAACGCGGCATGTAGCACATAATAGTTTTAATTCTTTTGAGACGTTTTCCTATACTGTGTTCCAAGGACATACTCCATAAGATCTTAATGGATATTATATTCAAAAAAAGGATGATACAATTCAGTAAGTTTGGATATAAGAAATAAATGGGGCTCTTTACTCCACAAATTCTCAGAGCCTTTAATATGCTAATGTACATGGTGAATTTCTGAATAAGGTATTTTGAGTGAGAAAGAGTATTGTGTGCTGTGCTTCTCAAAACTATTTGACAATGAAACTAGTGTTTGTTTCATTGTTTTTTTAGAAGTCAGCCATTGTCATCTTGGGACATTCTGTTTTATTAGATGACTGATGATGTCTAGTGCAGTAGATCTGCATGTGAAATGGAGGAGTAACAAATGGCTCTCCATCAGAAGAGAAATGCACTTGAATACACACACACACACACACACACACACACACACACACACACACGGTGCCAAAAGATGTATACACATTTTAAGAAAGGAAAAAACTGTACTAAAATTGTAATAATGTATACTGATAACAAAAGATGAATACAAGTCACATTTGACTTCTGCAATCACAAGAGGTGCTCAAAGTGGTTACCATCAGGGTAATTTTAAGTTTTTTTCTTTCTTAAAAATGTGTGTACATTTTTTGGCACCATTTGTGTGTGTGCGTGTGTGTGTGTGTGTGTGTGTGTGTGTGTGTGTGTGTCTGCTTGTGTAACTAAAGTGGTAACATTTTTGTACATTGATGGAATATTCTGGATTACTTTCTCAAGCTCATACTGTGTCCTAGTGTGAACGTGAACATGCGCGACTCTGGCTTTACCTGACGAAGAGCCCTCCCAATGCTGGGGCTGGTCTCTAATTTGATTCCTCTCTCTCCCCTTTATCAGCCTTTTGACTTTTTTGACTCTCCTCTTTCCTTCTGTAGCTGTTTCCTCTGTCTGTGGGGCGATGTGGACAGCAGACATTGTGAAGACGGCAGCACAAGCAGAGTGGGGAAAGACTGGTAAAGAGAGCACAGAGATGGGGATGGGGATTTAAGGGCAAAGATAAGGAGAGAAACAGGGCGCCCACAGGCTTCTAACAATCATCTTTAAATATGTATTTATGCCTCGTCATTTCTCCTTGTGATCAGATGAGGTGTCATGTGGCATGCAAATCATGTAAACCTCAGCATCAGAATGTTCCAAAATTGCAGGGGAGGGTTTGGCAACAGAGAGGAACATCACCTTTGTTGCTATGCCATAAAGACGATTTTGGAAGTTTCTTAGGAAAGTTCTAGCCAGGCAAATCTTTCTTTCTTGTTGTCACTTTCTCCACCATCAGATTCTATGCGTCTATTGTCTTAGTATGTGTTCCTGGAAAGAACAAAGCTATAGTTGACCTCTTTCTGTAGACATTTTCACTGCATTGCTAAGAATGAGAAAAAGGGCTGTGAAGGAAAGAAATGTGCTCAGAGGTTCAGAAGATAGCTAGTGAATGGGTAGGACACGAGAAGCTACAGACAGAGGGAGCAGACTTCAAAGGAAACCGTTTCTGAGGGTTTATTAATTAGGATTATATTCAGATATGAGTGACAGAAAACCTAAGGTAACAGTAGTTTAAATAAAATAGAATTTTATTTCTCATCTTGAAGTGTGGTTGGTAGACTGGGGCTTATATGGTGCTTCATATGCCTTATATCTTTTCTATTGGAGGCAGGACCTTAATCTATTGCTCCAAAATGTTAGTATCTGTGTTGTAGGCAAGAGGATGGAGAAAGGAGTGGGGCGGGGGAGATGAGAGAGAGAGAGAGAGAAAGGATATATATGTGCTATCATTTGGGAAGTTTTCTAGAACAACTATACAACATTCTGCTTATATCCCATTAGGTATAATTGGTATTGGCCAATACCTAGCTGCAGGAGAATCTAAGAAATTCAGTCTTTATTCTGGGCAGCCATTTGTCCAGTCAAAGCTTGAGCTCATTTGCTATGAACGAAGGGAATAACTGACACTGAGGGATGTGGTAAACTATGTAATTATTCATAAAAATGTCCAGCTCTTCAGTCGCCAATAACATCAAATTTGGCCATGCGACTTACTTCAGCCAATGAACTTAAGCTAAAGATTTAAGAGCTAACCAATAATTTACCACGTCCTATTTGTCCTCTGCCATGGAACTGGCAACGTTCCAGTCAGAGGCTGCTCCATCACCCTGGATCCGGGAGGGAAGATGACACAGAGTGGAGCTGCAGCTGGCCTGTGACAGGCTTGAGACATGAGTAGAAAATAAACCTGAGACTTTGGTGTCATTTGTTACTGCAGCATAACCTACCCAGTGGTTTCAAAGTGCAGTCCTCAGGCCATCAGCATCAGCACTGCCTGAGAACTTGTTAGAAATGCACATTCTCAGCCCCACCCTAGACCTGCTGAATTAGAAACTGGGGCAGGGCCCAACAACCTGCGGTTTAACAAATCCTCCAGGGATTCTGATGTGGCTAAAGTGTATGAGCCACTGTCCTGGTCTATTTTGACTGACGCAGGGCACTGGGAGTCTCTCTCACGTGTAGGCTTAACTGTCTACCACCTATAGGTAGATCCAGGGAGCAGGGGCTGCCATCTGCTCCTCCTGAGAGGACAGAGAATAGAAACAGATTCAGTAAGTACAGGTGTGGAAGTGGCATATTCCTGTCATTGGTGTGACTTTAGCCCCAAAGGGAAGAGACCACAAATATACAAGCTGTGGATTACAACTCTTCAATCCAGTGAGGAAATTAGTGAGTGCAAGAAGTGGATAGTTGTGCCCATGTCCTTGAAGAAGCAGGAGGAGAGTGGTGACTTAGAAATTGATTTCTCACTTCTTTGACCTTAGGGCAGCCTATTTTAATATAGAGTTGGAGTGCACACAAGCCACAAAAACCAGTGGCTTTAATCTTAACACCTTTAAGATTAAAACAAATTGCCCTATTAAATGGTCTATATCTTACTTTTCCCAGATACTACCATTTCAAGACAGTCAAGACACTCAAGTCTGTTCTGAAACTTGGCTGACTAATTGCACTTAGAATCTCAGTTGCGGCTCAGTGTAATGTGTCTGCATCCCATGGGGAGACAGGCTGACGCTGGCTGCAGAAATGCCAGGGTGTTGCTCTGTAGGGCTGGGAACAGTGATGGCCACAGCCTCACAGCCAGGTCTTTGGCACTCCTTTTTCACCCCCTTGCAGAACTTTTGCATTTTCCGGATTGCTCTGCTCTACTGGACAGAAATCCATATTAGATCTTTGCTAACAATCCAACGTCTTCACTTTCCTATGTATTATTCTCTTATGACTCCAGGTGCCATGATGAAGTAGGTGGGAACTAAGGTACCTGCTGGTAGGTTGCTCTCTTAGATGTAGGTTTCATTTCAGCGCTGCCAATCTGAAAGTATGAACGCCCATAGCGCAGGCCCTAGGAGATGTCTGTAGGAATCAGTCTGCTACAGGGCCGTGCAGGAAATGCAGCTAAACCAGGAAAGTGTCGGGGAAGAGGAGGAAGGAAGTATGTTTGAGGCCAGAAACCTCGGCATGTGTGGGAGAGGTAACACGATGTCCCTCCTTCCCTCAGGCCACTGACTGTATTTTCCCTTCTGCTTTACTTTTGTGAGAAATCCAGCTTTCAAGTAAAATACCAAATAATCCTAATGAGGCAGTAATCAGCTTGAATTGGCAATATCCATACATTTGCCTCACAGGGTGAACTGAGCAAACCTCCCATCGTGTGAAGGAGCAGGCACCTCATTTGCTGCCTTTGGCTGAAGAGTTGCCATATTTAAAAGAACGAATACGATTTCCCTAGGATATGACTTTTAATGTTTGATGCTAAGTTCTCAGACTAAGCTTTTATATTAGTCACTTGGCATTTCCCTGAGAGCCCTCATGGAAACCCCACCGTCTGCATCCTACCGAATGCTCAGTGAAAAATGCCACCGCACCAAAGAAACGAAATGTCCTCAATTCCATGGGAGCAAACCACGGAGGACGTGGCTCCACACCTGGTCCCCAGGCCGACTCGCTAAGAGAGCCCGTGCTGCTCTGCCTGGGCCATCTGTGGGACAGCGCAGGGCCCCAAACAAAGCCTACCCTCCATCTCACAGTGTATTTCTATAAAGAAGATCAGATTTAAATGACAGTCAGATGGAGCAGAAAAAGAGAAGATGTCACACAAAGACGTCATGATGCCGAGGGGGTGGGCAGGGGTGAGCTGTAGGGAGGGAACACAGACCCAGCATTTCTCTGCTTGCAGGTCTATAAACTCCCAGGGTCTTTTGTTTGACACTGGTTACTTAACTTTGACAGTGAGTTCTGAAACTCTATTTGAGGTTCTTTCTTTCATAGGAAACACACAGTATTGCCTGGAACTATTTAGAACTGTGGGGAGAATATAACAAATAAGACAGACAAGTAGCTTCTCTGAACTTCTCCCTGCCTCAGTTTATTTCAAGAGCAAAAACAGATCAGACTTTGGCTCACTTGGATTTTGGGGCATAGCCCATGGAAATCTCTGGGCTCTGAGGCTAATGAGTCCACAGTGGAGAGTTCCCCACGGAATTGTCTCTCCTACACGTCAGACCTATTGCCCATGTGCTGCCCATCTGTCTCTGCCCTTTGCTGCCCCCAGGTTTTCATATCTGTACCTCTTCCTGGTCTGATGGCTACTGACTATTACAAACACCTTTTCTGTGCCCATCTCAACTCCTAACCTGGGCTGAACAATTGTCGTGACCGCTTTCACTACCATCATTCTCTGCAGTTCACAGGATGAATTAAAAAAACTATATACATGACCTAATGAAGGGAATTATTTGCTATTTTCTAATTTTTATGTTCACAGTCAGTACTTTCTCAACACTCCCAAACCACAAAGGTAGAGACATAGCAAAAGGGTAAAGACCCTCCCCGCAGCCCCACCCCTTCCGTGCTAATAGGCTCTGATGAGTTCCCATGCCAGGGAAGGTGTGTGCGTGTGTGTGTGTGTGTGGGGTGCACACTGACACTGGCATATGGCTGAACTCTCCTCTACTGGAAGGAAGTCCATGCTGCCATTCACGGCTGGGCTGCCCTGTCCACCTCCGCGCGCAGGAAGAGCAGGGTATTATAGCATTATCCCTTCCCTGCAGGTAAGACTCTGCCCTCTAATTTTCTGCCAGAAATTTTTCGCAGCCCCAGGGCATCCATCGCCCCTGGCTGCCCCTGAAGCTGTTCTGGCGCAGAGCTGCCATGAGGTGTGCCTTCTCTTCCCTTCAGTAGTATTCCCTTCTATCTCACTCCTCCCGTTTTCCTTGTGTCTGCGACCTCATTCTCCGTCCCTCGGAATGGTACTGCCCCTCAGTTGTTCTTATTCTCTGTCTCCTTCTCCTCCCAAGAGATTCCCCTCTTCAGCAAAATGTTATTAAGCAAAGAACATAAGGAAAATGTTATCACTGAGCGAAGAACAATAAACAGGAGAAAGTTTCCAAACAGCAAATTCTAGTTTCCAAAATGCCATATTCGTATCCGAGTCTAATTTCTTTTCTTTCCAACTTTGTATTTTGAAAAATTTTAAGCCTACCAAAAGTTGCCAAAATGGTACAAGGAACATGCATATGGCCATTACCTAGGTTCACCAATTGTAAATATTTTGCCACATTTGTTTTCTCTTTCAGTGTATGTATGTATACTCATGATTATGTTCTTGCTGAACTGTTTAAGAGAAAATTTCAGGTATCATAACCCTTCGTCCCTAAATACTTCAACATGTATCTCTTAAGAACATCCTTGCACATAAGCACTACATGATTATCAAATGCAGAAAATTTAATAGTGGTACAGTTACTATCTAGTGATACAGTCATGTGAGTCTATTTAAATATCTGAAGGAGGAATCTGTGTTTGGTTTTGGTTTAGATAATCTAAAAATAGGCTTTTATTGCAGTTTCACCAAAATCCATATCCATAGGAATGGGTGATGGCCTCAAGGAAATGTGTTTTCCTCCCTTATTCCTTAATTTATTTAACTTATAAAGTACAGATACCACTAATATCTATCAACCAAAGCAACTTATCTGATGTAACTGTATTTTCAGCATGTCAAAATCATTGAAAAAATATTGGGGCCTGGGGTGTGTACACCCACAAATACTGGTGCCTCATTTGGAGACAACTTCTAGACCCTTATGTGATATTTTGATATAATTTAATTTCATGAGGACTCACAGTTAGGGGCATAATTTCTTCCAGGAATGTGTTTATAGTCAATAACCCCTTCAGAACAAGAACTGAGACAATGTTGCAATGGAACCTGTAGTTCTTTGTTGTGTTTTTAAAGGGAGAGGTTTGTGCTTATACATATATCTGCAAGCAGGTGTACAGTGCGCGGCAACTGCTGGTTTAAAAGCATCTGTATTCCTGCATCCTAGGAAAACAGCTCTGCCTGGCAACAGCTGAAGTCCAATATTTGACTTGAGATTGATTTCACCAACATGGTTGGAATAAATCCAAAGAGATGCCTTCCTGGCGACTCACCAAACCCAAATCACTGTCCCTGAAATCCATACCTTTTCTGGTTTTGGTTGTTTTCCTGCGATGTTAAGAGGGCATCTAGTCTCTTGCCAAAAGGGATTTGTCCTTTTTATCTAGTCAGGAGAATGCTTCCGCTATTTGCATTTCTGAATTGCTTTGCTGCCCAAGCATGCTCCATGTGTGCTGTTTGAAATGTGTCATTGAGGCACGTGACTGCTGTTCTCAAGCTGATGTTGGACTTTCTCCAACAAATATGGATTATGTTAAAGTCGGTTCTGAATTGACGAGGATATGTTAATAACTCCCAGATGGGCATCTCTGTGCTCTCCAGCAGGGAAATGCAAGCAGTCTATGGCAGGAGCAAGTGTTTGGCAGGTCCATCATTCTGTCATTAAAGGCCACATTATTACTTACAACTGTGTTTGCATGACAATGGCTGCTAAGAGCCCAGCCTCACAGTCATGAGCGTTAGGAAGTAGCTGGGAGGGAGATTGTTTTCCAGGTGGGGGGAAATATTTTGTATGAAAATCCCTCTTCTGTAGCCCCAAATAAGATATTATGAATGAGTCAAAGGGCAGGGTGGGAGGTTGGGGGGATGGTCTCCTATGCTGTTCCTTGGAGACCCAGAAGAAGCAGAGATATAATGGCCAGGGATCTATGTGCCAGGACCTTCATGCATTACAGCCCTTGCTCAGCGGAGCAGCTTTCCTCAGTCCCCCCCCCCCCCCCCCATCCCACCCAGGCCCCAGCATGTGTCCTTCAGGGCCCGCTTCCTGCCCTAGAAGTTCCAATCGGAACAAATAATTACATCAGAGGTGTTTGCACCGTGGTTGCAGTTTCCATCAGATGGCCTATTTTCTTTGTCATTGGTCCTTAAACTATAGGAATATGGGCATTTTAATATTGTTTAGCAATTGTTCAAAAAAATTGAAAAAGGTGCATTTTCTATAATTGCATTTCCAATCCAGAAGGAAATGGAGTATATTTGATGCGAAATACCAATGTGACAAGTATTACCAGATTGTGGAATACGTGGCTAATATAGTTAATTGTGGTGAAATTGGATATTACGATGAACGGGAGTAATCTGACAGAAAAAGAATAATTTTGGTGACTGTGTATAGGTACTGCTATAGATTTGCCATATTTCAGGAGAGTGGTGATAGGCAACAGGGTCTCTCTCTTTGCAATGTAAATGCTGCATGTGCATTTCTCTCACATAAAATGTAAAATAATCTTTCATCCCAATATCCATGTGGTGGTGAGAATGACCAAGCACCATAAAAAGTAATTGAAAACAGTCAGTCGCAAATGATGCACTTCTCCTTAGCTCTAAGTCCCTATTTCAATAACATGCAATCCAGCCACAGAGTCCCCTTGCTTTACAGTCAGGTATTTTATGATGTCATTTCATCTGCATAGGCATATCTATATGTTCTCTTTTCCTTTCCAGCAACTCCAAGGAATTTAAAAGTATAAAACCACATCTGCCAATAACATTAGGATGAACCGTTTAGGATTTGGTTTTTTACAAGGCAGCAGCACTAAATGCCATTGATTCCCAGTGTGCCCTGGTACATTTTTGAAGTTAACAGTCGGGATTTTAAAATATTTTAAGTCATTTAAAAATATCTAAAGATCAGCAAAGATTTCATGGAGCTTTTGCACCGAGGCCAGCCTGAAGAGAGTTCGTGTGTGTGTGGTGGGGGGAGAACCATGAAAGTTAACAATTTGGCTATTCCTGAAGGATGGGGAAAGGATAACCTAGCCCACAAGGGTTAGCGTAGGTATGGCCACAGAGCCCCCCATAATCTGCAGGCTTCAGACCCTCTGCACACAGGGAGCATTTTTGCCATCACCTGAATGCAAACTGCTCCGGTCTTTATAAATGTGTTATAACGTGTTATGCTTCCTTATGTGCAAATACCATGAAGTCTCCATAGTCCAATAGTTCACACAAACCTAAGAGGTTGTATATTTATTGACAATGCCTTCAGCTCACCCTCACGTTGAGAAACGCAAAAGCCAGCCCACTGGGTTCAGATCCACTAACTCCAGTGCAGGAATGTCAAGCTGCCTGGCTTGAGTTCGCCCAGGCAACAGAAAGAGGGACATTGTTGTTTAAAAGACCCTATTCATTTATTGACCCTGGGCACTTCTTAAGTCTTCATATTTTACTTTCGTACCATTAATATTTCATTAAAGAACTTCAGTTAATGAATTTCTGTTTGTAGAAAGTTTGGGGAGTTGGCAGGTGCAGTAGAAATAGAAGACACTCTATTTTAATGGCCATTAAGTTGAAACTTTCTGAGATACTCTAAGACCCCAATTAGTTCGCTGAATATCACCAGTGGTTCATCATTGTCATTAGGTATTAATTAGGCAGCTACAGTGTGCTAGATGCTCTGTAAAACTCACAAAAGAAACTGTCCCTGTTGGGGGAAACTTACCCTTCTGGGGGTGGTGATCTTTGTTGTTGCTACATTACCATTTGTAATGAGCATTCATGAAATGAAGTACTTGGTATTTTGAAAATACTTTGCAGTGTTTAATTATAGCCTCAATAGCCCATAGCACACAATGTTCCATTTACAGGAAAGGAAACCAACTCTGAAAGAGCTTATGTGGTGGAGCTGGCATAGCAGTCAAGGCTTTTTGACACGCGTTTGCCTGTTATTAATATGTCACCTGTTACAGAACATGCCCTGACAACCCAAAAGGTATAAAATTGGAGAGTTTGAGGGAGAGAGACCCTTATGTAAAAGCACCAATGGTATTAATCAGAGATCAACTCAGGTGAGAGGGTGAGGTTTCTATTTTTCTCTTCCCTATCCTTTACTGCTTAGAACAATATTCTCCTAATGACACACAACTTTCTGGATTGCTAAAAAGAAGCTTCTAAGAGCAATTGAAAGTAATATGGGCATTTTAATATTGTGACACTTAATGCTACATAAAATCTTTGTTTCCTACAGGTTTATTGAGCTGGTGTATTAGATTTCCTGCTGCATGAGCAGGAAGATTATGGTGGCTTAGGTCTAAGTATACTTTGGGGAGGCATTTTGTGTTTTCTCTATAAATAGTCTTTCTAAAACAACGCAATTGTGTAACTATTAATGTTTATATTGCATTATACATCTCCCAAAGTCTTTTATGCATAGTGTAGAGTGTAACAGAAGGAAATGTTTTTGTCTATGAAACAGACTGGGAATTGTCATTATCAAAGTAAAACTGTTTTACTTATTTCATTAGTAGAATTTTTATGGTTTGGCGTTATATTATGGTATTACGTTATCATACCTATAAGTTTCTAGGGGCTGCTAAATATATGTATATATGTATATGGATATATATATATATATATATACATACATATACATACATATACATATATATATCTATCTCCATATACATATAGGTGTATGTCATGTTTTGAAATAAAAGCCTTAGCAGAACAGAAAGACTGAAATAGAAGTAATGACATGTAGGTGAATCCAAAATGGGCAGAAAACTTGAAAACTGTTGGTTTCACGTAGTATATGGCTTTTACACATGCAAAATTTGATTAAGCGGACGATTGTTCAGAGCATGCAGCAAAGCTTATTTTTCATGCTGAAATGATTTCTCGGGCTTAATGAAACTAGCCAAATCATTAATTCCCTTACTAAATGTGCATTTTAAAATAGCTAATGCAAAATAACCCTCACAAGTGCAGGGTAAATTGTAGCTGGGCCAAAGTACAGCACAGATTTCAACTTGGGTTATGTTTTTTGTTCCTTTTCCTGGGGAAACATAACCTATGGTGAAATTGCATTTCTTTGTGTGAGTAATTTAATGAGAAATTTCTTCGGACTTTATAAGAAAAGGGCCTCAGCCCCAGCACTACAGATCCCCCCAGAGCCACTTTTCCTTCTATACATGAATAGCCAATTTCATTATTTTGAAAAACGTAACATGAGAGAAACAAATGGTAAGGGCTGTTCCATCCAAAGAAATGAAAGATTATCTTCTCCAAGCATGGAAATTAGGTGTATGGGCCTTACCTTCGAATCTCTCTCAGGTTCAGATGGAACATGACGTCTGGGTAATCTGCAATTTGCTAGGGGCGTTGTTAGCATGCTTTGCCTCCAGGGTAGGATTTTAACCAGGCCTCCAGCAGCTGTGTGTTTGGCGTCTCCGCCACATTAGGTATACAGAACCCCCCTGCTATTACCCTGGTGAAACCTGTGCCAAGGCCCCTGGTGACACGATGGAGGTATTAGGTCAGATGAGTTACATTAAGTGGCAAGTGATAAATTCAAGATGACAATTCAAAACAGCAGTGTTTCTTCTAGTAATTAATTCCAGTGGTGCCTGAGGCGGTGCTTGGTCGCTGCCACTGGTGTGGTAGTGCTCCGTAGCTAATGAGAAAACATTACAGCGAGGATTAGGGGCCTGTGCATTCTGGCAGGCTGAGGTCACTATGATTAGGAAATATTAACACAGACTTACTGTGAAAACCATATACACCCAGGAAACTTAATTTTTATTTTATTCATGTAAAAACTGTTGAACACTTTACAATGTGGTGATTCACTAAGTGGGCTGTGGAGAGTGGTGAGGCATTCTTTCTACCCTGGGTCTGGTACAGCCCCTCAGGGACGTTGGGATGGTAACAGAAGGGCTTGCCAGAGTCACTGGCACTTTTTTCTTCTGTCTGTGGACGCTGTGTCTGTGGCACATAGAGATACTATAAAATGATAGACCTGCTATATTTTCCCAGATGTGACTTAATCAAGACCTTTTGTTATATGACTCATCCTCCTTGCTTAAGAAGTTACTCTGCATTGGTTGTGTGGTGATCTTGCCAAGCAACGCGCTAGGAGTTTACTTCCTCCTGCTTCGTCTGTCCTTAATGAGTGTGCCTTTGATTTCATAGCGCTATCAAGCTTTCAGAGGGCTTGCTCACATTTATTCCCACTGCCAGCAATCCTGTGAGCGACGGAGAGGAAGTGTTACCATTTCAGTTTGATAAACGAGAAACCTGAAGCCAGAGTCATGAAGAGAATGTGTTGAGATCACCCAATCCATTTGCAGATGCGTGGGCCTAGAACTCAGCGCTCAAAACACCTAGGATGTGGCTCATGTGAATGTCTCATAGAAAAGGATGAGGGCCAACCATCAAAGCTATTTCCTATAAAATTCCCAAAGAATAGTCTGAGCATACTTTTGTGCACATATGAATATGTGTGCATGAGTACACACACCACACATACACACACATACACACACACACACACACATTGTGAATTCATCCCTAGTGAAGGACTTTTAGTTTGAGCAACTACAGATGTCTTATGGTGTATTGGATATATGACCTATAAAATACCTACTAAACACTTTGCCTTTGGCACTGAAAAATGAACTGCTTATAGAGGTAAGACTGTTTCCTTATCACCTGCGATAAATTGGCTCTGGTGTTTGATACTCAGTTCAGTGTGCGCTCTGTCCCACAGGTATGTGTGTGAGTGAAGGGAGATGAGCAGAAAGGCCATTAGCAACACATGTTATCTAAGATGCTGAAGTGCTACCAAACTCTTCCTTACGTCTTTGTGCTCTGAGCTTCTGAGTTTATTAAGTCGATTAGATTTTAGAGAAAATAAGAAAAACTCTAAGTACAGTGTATTTTGTTTATCTAAATTCTGTAGAATACATGATAGTGATCTTGCATTAGTGACAATGAAATTTAGCTGGGTCCAGTTTCTAGAATTCTAGAAAAAAATGGAAAGAGCTCTTTCTCCATGATAGTAGATGAGGAAGGTTCAGTTTCAACAAAGTAACAATTAACCACTTCTAATAATGCATAGGTAACTCCTGTCATTTTTGTGTATGAGAAAAACTTAGGAAAAATCAGTATTTAGCAAATAAATTTTATCTTTACATGTTTTGAGCTAATGAGTTGAAAAAGCACCAAAGAGTTTCTATAAAACCTTACCTCAACTCTATAATTGTAGAGGGAAGAAGCATGAAAATGAGAGGTGCCCAAGTTAGTAAAGGAGTAGGTGGAATGATCAAGTCCCGTCACTGTGGTGTCTGTGGTAGGCCAGAAGTGACTAAACTAATGTTGACTAAATCACTGTAGATAAAATGTGATGATAGGCAATGAATTTGAGTGAAGTCAAATGATTTTTATCTTGATTTTTTACATTTAACCTTGAAAGAGTCCTATCTTTTCGCCTACTTAAGTTTCCACAAGTGAACAGAAGAGCATTATGCAAATCGTTTTCTAGAAGGCTAAAATCTATTGAGAACAAAATAGAAATTCAGAAATGTGTAGGAAGTCATAGTTCAAAAATATGACCCTAAGCTGACTTTCCTTTTGGGTAAGAAAGAACACTGTATTTCCTTTTATAAGTACTCAAAATTATATTCTGTTCAATTTATATTGTGCTGTTTAATCATCTAATTTTATCTGTAAGTTCGCATTTAAAACTTTAAATATTCCTTTAGTAAAGAGGGAAGGAAGTCCTTATTTCAGGTCTTGGTTGGGATAGTCTTTTTTCTAATGACAAGTCAGAAAATAAAAGATTTCTAGTGTTTTAAAGCTTGTCACATGTCTAAATCACTAGACAGGTTTTAGCTACTTAAAACAATGCCAAGTCTTACATAAGAAGGTTCTATTAGGTTGGTGCAAAAGTAATTGTGGTTTTTGCAATTATTTTTAACCTTTTAAACCACAATTATTTTTGCACCAACCCAATAGAACAAAACTATTAATTTTTGTGGATTCAAACCTGCTTCTCACCTTCCACGTAGTCAGCTTTTTTCTTTCTTTATTTTTTTCAAGTAGCCACTTGGATATGCCACGCAAACCTGAAACCTATCAGAAACCAGACTATTTATACTTTGTTCCTAACAAGCTTCAGATTTCTCAGGGTCTCACCTTTTAAAATATTTTCTGTTTTGCTATTAAAGAAAGAGACTGGACTGGAAGTCCAAAGATTTGGGTTCTAGTTCTAGCCCTACCTCTGAATCAGTGTATGAACTCTAGGCCTCATTTTTCTCATCCATGAAATTCAAGGGAAAGTTCTCAAACCTTACATCAATTGCATCATACGCTCTTGGAAGGCTTTCCTTTTTCTTCTTTTTAAAACTTCTTTTGAGAGTCTTTAAATTATAGAAGTAATGTGTGCTTGTCTTAAGAAGTCAAAGCATATTTATATATAACAAAAAAAACTAATAGTGCTCCACCCTCTTCCACTACACTTGCTTTCAATCTCGTTCTCCTGAAAGTACCAATGTTAAATTTGGCATATGTATCAGTTAGCATCAGGCTTAGTTGTATATAATTGAAATATACCAGACAAAATAACTTAAACAGAATTGGAGTTTATTTCTCTCACACCTAAATGATGTCCGGAGGTAGGTGGTCTAGAGCTGCTATAGTGGCTCTGTGGTCTCAGGGACGTAGACTTCTCTCTTTCTCTGCTGCTATCCTAGCTCACATCCTCAAAGTTACCTTATGATCCAAAAGTGGCAGTTGGAGCTCCAGCCAACAGAGGCACATTGCAGGCCAGAAGAAGAAAAGGCAGAAGAAATACTGGGGGCACCAAAAAAATGTATACACATGACTTGTATTCATCATTTGTTATCGGTATATGTTGAATATTACAATTTTAATACAGTTGTTTCTTAAAATGTGTATACATTTTTTTGGCACCCACTGTATAAAAGAGGTGGGGGGATTCCTCCATATGAGTAATCTGAGTAATTTTGCTTTAAGCATATTGTATTGCTGAAACTGAATTACATAATCACACCTGTAGTAAAGGAGGCTGGGAGATGTAGTCTTATTCTGGGTAGCAGTATGTCTAGATAAAAACGAATTATAATTCTAAAGAGGAATGAATGAGAGACTGGTTGAAGGGAATTGGCACCCTCTTTCCAATTGTTTATCTTTCCATACTCATTTCTCATGCTCTTACGAACATTTACAAATATATAGAGTTTCGTTTAGTGGTTCTATTGTGGTTGTTTATTAAAATGGATGATATATGCATTTTTTATAACTTTTTTTCTCTTAATACATTATGGACATCTGTACAGGCCAATGTATAGGTATTGGACTTAAACTTTTTAATAGCTACATAATATCCCATATTTATAACAATATTTGCCAAGTCCAATATTAATAAAAATTCAGATTTTCCACTTTGCAACCCAAAATTTTTGAAGTACATATTCTTATACTTGTATCTTGAGCCATGTTTTCTTACATTTTTAAAATTAAGAATGCCATCATACATACAAATATATATATATATTATATATATATAAAACGTGTATATATATAACATATATATAATACATATATATATTTGTAGAATCATAAAACAAATGCATGTATATCTACTACTCTCTGAAGAAAAAACAACACTAAAGTTATCTTTAAAGCCTCAATATATTATTCACACATAGCATACCTCTTCCCCTCCAAAGGTAACTATTATCATGAATTTTATCATTCCTTTGCTTTCTTTATATTTTAATACATGTAATATTCTTAAAATATTGTTTAGTTTGCTTATTTTTGAACAAATATATCAATAGATTCATATTGTATGTATACTTTTGTGAGTTGCTCTTTTTACTGTACATTGTTTTATGAGATATATCCATGCTAAACATATGTAACTATTATTTACTAATTTTTACTCATGTCCAGTAGTAGACCATTGTATGAACATACCACAGTTTATTTATCTTTTCCCCTGTTAATGAACATTAGTTTCCACTTTTTTTGCAAACACACACAAAAATGCTGTTTTATTTATTCTTGTTTGATCTTATTTTCTTGTGCATAAGTGCAAGAATTTCTCTTAGTTATGTACTCTGGAATGCAGTAACTAAATCATAGGGTATATGCATTTCTCCCCAAAGTACTTATCCCAAATTACACTACCATTGGCAGTATGTAAGCATTCCTGTTGTTACACATCTTCATCAAAAGTTAGTAGTGTCAGCTCACCCCACCCTGGTGACTCCCTGGTACACCACCCCACCCAAATCTCACACCACCTTAGGCACATTTAGTGGCCAGGCAACCAGACCCAACCCATGAACCACATGAGGTTCTTTCAGCAGCAAAGAGCAGGCTTTGGTTCATACATTCCAGAGGCACTTTTGGTGGTGGGCACCAGCCCTAACCTGTGCTGCAGTCTTTCTTCAACAACTCTTGAGGGGGGTTGGTCTGTGGGCCCAAGGTGGGCAGAGACTAGCCTCAGTGTGCTCTGGGACTTTTTAAAGACATCCCTGGCTCAGCACTGGTGCCAAACCTGAATCTGCATTAACCTAGTGACTACCACTTGCACCCTAGTGACTACCTGGGACCCTGCCTCACCCAACAAACATACCACTCAAGGCTCTTTCAGCAGCTAAGCCTTACTTGCAGCTGGCAGGTAGCCTCAGGCCTCAGGGTGCCTGGGCCTTGTGCTGAGGTACCCCAGGCCCCGTACTTGTGGCAGCCAGTCTCGGTTTGCCGTGTGGCCTTTCCCACACGCCTCCAGGTCAAGCACAGGCAGCAACTAACTGCAGATTACTTTGTAGCTCCTACAAGGTAGCCCTGAGCTGGTCACAAGCAGCAGCTGACCATAGGAGCCCCTCCCAAGAGGCTCCAGAACCAACAAACCCAGAGGCCAGCTTCAGACCACAACAGAACACTGCCCAATTAGCCCCACAAGTAGCACACCCAAAGGGTGGTCTCAACAGGCATATGAGTCTGCTGGAGCGAATTGCACTCTGTGGGGTCAGCCCCTACACAACAGCACGTATGCTGTGGGTGTGGCCAGCCATCACAGTCAGTCAGCCTGAGAGTCAATCCCAACCACTGATGCGCCAAAAACAATCAAGGCTCAACTACAACAGGAGGGCACACACAACCCATACAAAGGACACTCCTGGAGGACACAGTGCAGATGATCAGGGAAACTGTGCCACTGGGCCATACAGGACACACACTGCATAAGGCCACCCGGCAAAGAGTGAGAGACATAGGAGATCTACCTAGTACATAGAAATGAACACAGAGAGGCAGCCAGAGTGAGGAAACAAAGAAACATGTCCCAAATGAAAGGAGACTATTACAATGAGACTATTTCCTGGTTCTGTGTTACCTTTTATTGAGCACACTGATGCCACCATCAGGGGTTTCTTTCTCTGCAGAGGTTGTTGCATTTCCATTTTTCCTTCCATTTCAATTCCCTGACCAACATAGAAGCCCTGAATCAGGTCTTTATTACTTTATGCCAAGATTAGAAATGAAAGAAAGTGGTTACATATATACTCTGGAGTGAGTCTGGGTTCAAAACCTGACTCTGTCACTTCCTAGCAGTGTAACCTTCAGTAAGTTACTTTCTCTGGGTCTCTGTGTCTTCATCTATAAAATGAGAATGATAATAAGAGTATGCCCTACCATATGGGGAATGTGAAGATTAAAAGAGTTAATATATGTAAAGATCTTTTTTTTTAATTATTTTTTGTAATTGGGGAATATTTGGGAATAGTATGTTTTTCCAGGTCCCATCAGCTCCAAGTCAAGTCGTTGTGGTCAATCTAGTTGTGGAGGGTGCAGCTCACTGACCCATGTGGGAATCGAACTAGCGACATTGGTATTATGAGCACTGCGCTCTAACCACTGAGCAAACCAACCACCCTGTATAGGTCTTAAAACAGTGCCTGGCATAGGATAAGTCACCAATAATTGTTTTTATATTATTATTATTATTATTGTTATTATTATTATTATAGCTGTTGTTGCTGTTACTTCAACAGCCTCCTGGAAGATTATGGGGAATTTGAAAAAATTGAGGGTCTCACTGACAAACTGTCTTCAACTTAAATTCTCTTTATACCAGAGTACTAAAATAATCATCTACCAGCGCCATTTCATCATATTCTCCACTGTTCAAGAATGTGCAATGGTCCCTTTTATATGTCTTGGGGAAATAACCCATCAAATGCTCAAGGAAATGTCATTGGTATGAGGCATTCACTTCATTTGAAAGAAGCAGCTTTCCCTTTTTCTTCCTGTTCAACTGTAGTTTCTCTTTGACAATATTTAAGAAGTGTCTTATGGTATTTGTATTAGCGAAGATTTCAGTTCAACTGCTTTAACAGAAACCAAATCACAATGTTTTGAACAAGGTAGACATTTATTTCTCTCTCACTTAACACCAAGTGTCTAGGCTTCCTAGAAGGTTGCGTGGCTGCATTTCATGAAATCAGACCCTGGTACCATCTATCCTGTGGCTACACCGTTCTCTAGAGCAGGGGTCAGTAAACTTTTCTCTAAAGGGCCAGATAGTAAACATTTCAGGCCGTTGTGGGCCATATGGTTTCTGTTGCAACTACCCAGCACTGCTGTTAGAGCACATAAGCAGCCATAGAGAATACTAAATAAATGAGTGTGGCTGTGATGCTATAAAATTTTATTTATGGACATGGAAACTTGCATTTCACATAATTTTCATGGATTACAAAATGTTCTCTTTTATATACTTTTGAACCATTTAAATGTGTAAAAACCATTTTTAGCTTGTAGACTATATAAAACCAGGCGGTGTATTCGGCTCATGGACCATTGTTTGGACTTCTGGTGCAGGAGGTTTCTCTAATCTGTAAAATCAAAGAGAGTTCACCACCACTATGCCTATATCCCAGTTCCAAAGAAATGAGGCAAGAGGAAGCAGACAATCGTCTTTCTTTAAAGAGACTCAGAATTTACCTGCATTACTTCTGGCCATTCCATTGGTCAATGCACAGTCATATGGCCATGCCTAGTTGCGAGGGAGTATGGAAAATATAATCTCTAGCTGGGCTGCCATGTACACATCTAAAACTTGAGGGGTTTTAGTACAAAAAAGTAAAGGAGAGTATGGATATTGAGGGGCAATTAGCAATCTCCATAGCACTTGAGAATCAAATTACAATAATGACAGAGATTAGCTCCTAGACTTGGGATCCTTTGAGGTTTGTCTTCTTGTCATTGCCAAAAATGATATCTATGATGCTCAGTGACTATAAAATAAATCCCCGTCACTGTTGATGAGACAGACATGATGGTTATAGGACTGAGGGGGAAAAGGTTGCTGGTCATCCAACCGGCAACTCTGACTATTGAATGTAGTCAGCGCTGTCAAACCACTTGGTGGAGAATTGTCACTTAAAATTGATGTCAAAAATAACTTCAGACGCAAAGTTCTTTTTTGTTCTTGGTTTTTAATCCTCCACTGACATTTTTTTAAATTAAAAATGTTGATATCTGGTAAACCTTAATATAATCCAACATTCCTTATCTAGATGTTAATATTAAGACTGGCTACCCCATTCCCAGACCCCAAATTTTTAGCTCATGCTGGAAGAAGAAGCAAGGTTGAAGGGCAAAAAGTGGATGTCCACAGAGCCTGCTCCTCTAATCAGAAAAATAAGAACTCTCAAGATAGACTCAACCTGTAAATTTTCAATCTGACAAGAGGTAAAGATCTTTTTTGAAGCTGGGGGCATCGCTCCCCTGAAAAAGCTGTGGTCCTATTGGTAAGGGGAAGGATAGATTAGTTATATCTACCATGTCCAAGTCAATTGTTGAGTTTGAAACAAATTTATTGAGCACCTACTATGTGCAGGGCACTGCATTGAGTCCTAAGAAGGCAAAAATTAATACTACTTTAAAGTATTTGGTATTGAGTTCATAGTCCCAAAGAGGAGACAGACTAGCAAACTCATGATTAGCATTTAGTGCGAAAATAAAAGGATGGAAAGAACTCAGAGCAGGTAATGTTTAACCCTGTCTTTGGGAGGGTGAGAAGGCAGGTCAGAGAAGCATTCACAGAAACATTAGAAGGAGAATAGTGACTTCTTCCTCCAAGAGAATAGAATCTGGTTGTGAGCTGAGTAGGATCCGATCCTACATGCATGTGTGAGAGTGTGAGAATGTTCACATGAAATGTGTGGGAAAGTGCGTGTGCACGCGCGCGTGTGTACATGTACGTACATCAGTACTGGGCACTATACCGTTTCCCCTAGGAGTCTGAGTTTTACTGCCTACAGTTGATATTATGTGTATTTATTTACTGTGGGGCAAGTACCTCTCCCGACCCCAAGGGCTATTTTCATAAGTACTACCTTGTCAAAAAATGACAATTTGGTTATAAAAATATGCTTGGGATATATATGCTAATTTCTCTTATTTTGTGCTCACTTGGTAAGAGGTAAAATTAAATGCCTTTCTTAGGGTATGGGAAAATATATGCCAGAAAGTTCCCATTATATTTCTCAGCTGAAAATGGTTTGGCATAATGTTATATGGCAATATTTATTTTGTTGTCTAACCTGAAAGCTGCCTGTGTTTGCACATAGGGCTTAGGAATCATAGACCCCAAAAAGCCCTAAAAGCAAGAAGTGGAAGGCTTGGAGAACATATAAACACTGAGAGATGACAGGGTTTTGTGGCGGTTGGAAACTGGGAATAGATAATTACATCATTGTCTCTCATTCTGTTCCCATGTGGACTTGCTTAAATGTCATTTCCAACTGCAGGTTCTCACTCTTTTCTTCCTTGGTAACCTTACGCAACCTGTGCTCAGACATCATGAGAGGGGAGCTTGGGCCCAGAGTGCACCCCGTGGGGAATTTTTATTCAGGCATCGCCAGTCGTTGACCTGGCTATTGTTGTTTGTGATACTTACTGGTAAAGTTTCTCAATCAATACAACATCAGCCCGAGGAGCTCCTGGGAATGGAAGCCTGCAGCAGTGTACTTAATCTTGGAGCCAGCTTGTGTTCTCTGCTCGGCTGCTAAACTGGGTAGTTGGCCTACTTGATGTGGCATTATTGCTGCTGAGGTCAGATGTGAGCGGCTCCAAGAGTGCTGATGAATGGCTGTTTGTGATGAAGCGCCTCTCCCGCCCACCAAGAGACGGTTAATAATGATAGACCATAACTGCACTCGCACAGAAATCCCTGTCGCTTGTTTGTGAGTCGTATGGGCCGGAGGAGTAGAAGAATTGGCTTTATTATGGAAGGAACCTTCGAAAGAGGTGGAATTTTGGTTCTAACATAGCAAGGGGAAAAGCTACAGGGACTGTTGCAGTATTTTAAATGTTAGTAAATAAAATGCTTTCTTCATTCTGAGAGAAGACAGCTAGCTTTTATGTGCTTGTTCCATTACTTCACATGGTCCTTCTTTCTTTTCACCCTTTGTGTTAGTGTGACTTCTCAGCAGTGTAGAAAAAATAAATGGGAAATTATTTTAATTTTATTAAAATGGACCATTAATAATATGTTCACTATTAAGAGAGTGATTATTCAGAAACATGAATTTAGCAGTGTAACACCGATTAAAATGAAGGAGAAATTAGTATCTACATGTAATTGAACATAGCATTGAGCCTTCACCCTCTATTGTTTAGAATATAACACTGAGAAGCCTGAATAATTCTAAAAACAGTCGTCCTGCAAGACGTTTCAGTGCATTATTTATCTAGCTATTTCCTGTTCAGTCCAATCCTTTTTTTAGTAATCAGATGAAGAAAAAATAAAAATGCCTGGCGTGACCTAAATATTGTCTGTTATAAATGAAGGCAGGTTTCTCTGTAAATAAATAGACCACAAAATACTGTCAAGAATATAATCAAAAGTGTAAACGTTAGGTTCAGACAGAATCTACACAGAATCAGAGGGCTTCATTAAGTATTTGATTACATAACAATTATCTAATGAGGAGGAGAGTGATGACTGGCTTTTCAGAGGTGCTATTAGCTTCCTAAGACGTTGGCCTGTGCATTTAGTGAAGGTCTTGCATAAGAGTTACGTGCCTGAGCCGAGCCCCAGGTTCATTTATTATTTATCCCGGGCCCTAGCCCAGTGCCTCCAGCAGACGGTGTGCTGTACGTATGTATGGAATGAATGGAATAAACGAAATGAAGTAGGAGATGAAATGCAGTCGAGGATGATTTGGGGACGTACCTTCTGGGAGTCAGAACTGAGACTCCTCCAGCTCTGGAAGGTTGTGTTTTCCACTCCCCTATGTCGAGGACTACGCTGAGGTAAACTACTGAGTTTTGGTACGAAATATTTTTTCAACTATTTAAGGTAGATTTCAACTCACCTTTATGATTATACATATTTGCATGGCAAACAACGCTCACAAATGTGCAAAGAAAATCCCATGACTGACGTGGTCGTTTTTATACTCTCCCAAACTACTGTGTAGCGAAGGCAGAGTGGGTGGTGTGGAGAACACCTAAGTCCAAATTGTTCAGTTCAGTCTCAAGCGACAATTTCAACAGGCTATTTAGGTATCTGTAGGCTTTTCAGTTTTCTGCTGTTTTTCCCGTGCCGCTCCACTATAGCTTCGTAGGTGCCTGGAAGGAAGGGATTGTTCACACAACCACTTGGTGGTGGGGAAGAAGGGCTCTTGGATGACAGACTCAGGTCATTGTACTGTCCTCTAATTCCTGAGAAGTGGATATTCCATGTCTTCCAAGTCCTTGAGGGCCCTGCTGGCATCTGCTGCTGACTTTTGCAGCTGACAAACTTGTGATCTGCGGGCTTGGTTCCATTTGTGTCTGGTGAATCGGCTCCGCCTTGGTCTTGTAGGTTCTGTGTATGCCCTGAAGTCTGGCTGCAGTTCCCATTTATTTCCAGCCCGGGCTGCCTCCCTCTAGATCGTGCCCTTCAGGGCTCCTCTGCCTCCACTGTGGGGACCCTTTACGTCGGATCCCTGTACTGGCAGATGCCCTCCGTCACGGGGGACTTTCCACCCACCTGACAGCACCAGCGTGCTAACTCAGGTGCTTTCTTTGCTTGGTCTTTTAGCAGCTCCAGGTTGTAATGAAGGCATCCTGTGAGGTGGTCTCTTTCCCAAGCCTCACAGGAGAAGTGGAGAAAACACCCCTCTGGTTTAGGCTTGCCTAGACCTATCCAGTACACTTCTTCCCTGCAGGACTTTGGCACAGAATGGGGCAAACAGAAGATCCTGCTCCTTACGTCTCTAACCTCCCCTTTCCCTAGAAAGCCTCCCGGCCTGACAGACGAAGGCTGTTTGTTCCCTCTTCCAGGCGTAGGACTTCTCCTTCGTTAGCTTGTCATTTCTCTTTGTTTCCCTGGGTTGGAACAGTGAAACACTGGGTGAGGGTGACAGTGCACCTCAAGGGAGGAAGGATAATAAACTTAACTGTTTCTGAAATATCATCCCCCTTACATGTACCTCTTTATTTCACTTCTCTCTAGTTGCAATGTTTTTTTCTCTATACCTCAGTGATACACAGCCAAGTCAATGCTTAGACAAGAGTTTCAGGTTTCTTATAAGGTTTGGCATCATATGAGGTGTCGGAGTTTGAATGATGGTTCCCAAAAAGATTTGTCCACGTCCTAGAAACTGTGATTATAATCGTATTTGGAAAAAGAATCTGTGTAGATAAAATTAAGCTAAGGATCTTCAAGATGAGATAATTCGGGATTATCCAGCTGGGCAGAGAAGAGGACATGGAAAAAAGGAGAAGGGCCATGTGAGGAAGGAGGCAGAGACTGGAATGAGTGGCCACAAGCCAAGCAATGCTGACAACCATCACAAGCTGGAAAAGCCAAGCGATGAGTCTTCCCTACAACCTCCGGACTTCTGGCAACCCAAACTGGGAGAGAATAAATTTCTGTTGTTTAAGCCACGCAGTTTATGATAATTTGTTACAGCAGCCACGGGAAACTAATATATGAAGGGATGTCATATTTGGTTTCCCAGCCATCATACTTTATGAACTTCAAGAATGTTCAGTAAATATTCTGACTGGTTCCTGGGCAGTATTTCTCAGTTGCTTCCCTATACTATTTACTTTATCTCAGAAATAGTTCATTTAATTTTACAAATATTTCTTGAGCATTTACTCTATGCCAGGCACTGTGTAAGGTAGGAGACAAAGATAAATAAGACCCAGTCCATTCCCTTCAAGAAATTACATGTTTGTGCCTATTAGTGTAAAAACATAGTGATGGGTCTTTTGTTTTACTCTGGAATTGAGATGCCAAATGGGCCTCCTTTTATGCCTCTTTCCCTATCCAGCAGAATAATTTCTATATAAATTTGAACCAAGAAATTTCAATGGTTTTCATGCCAGCACAGTTTTCAATCTTTCATCCCAGGATTGTCAAATTATTCCCTGTGTTCTGACACTGACTCCCCAGAATAACAATAATAAGGACAAATATCTCTAGATAATAAGATAACCTGGGAATTAGAGCATGTAGCAGCATTCATTTTGTAGTGATTAGGCTGTGTTTGCTGGACGGGTCTAGATAACAAGTACTAATCAATGTACACAAATGCAGATTAGTGACTCTGGGACTATTCGTGGGAACCTTCAGAGATCACCAAGATCATTAAGTTCAAACACAGATTCGGTTTCCCCAGCCACATCTTTAATGTATCGAGTGCTCTGTGAGGGCTGGGTTTACATGGTAGGTAAACCGTGTCCGGTTGGGTCTCCAGGGTGCACTTGGTATCCTGCAGCAGGAATTATGGGTGCAGGTGTTGGGTGCTGTATAGTAACAAAAATAAAAGAAAGCCGAAAACCTGAAGATCTAGAAGTATGCCAGTGATTCCATCTGTTTTTTAAAAGATGGCAAGAAGTGGAGAATATAGAACTGCCTCATTGATTCAGGCTTTGGAATAAAGCAGAGCTGGTTTTAAATCAGGGCTCTGATATTTATTGCCACACAATTTGGGGCAAGTGACCAGATTCTGGTACTGACCTACTGGTGACCTGGGGGAAATAATGTAACGCTCTGTGTCTCAGTTTCCTTGACAGTAAAATGTACAATTTGAACTAAATTAGTGTTTTCAAATACCTGTCTTGAAACTAATGCTAATCCATGACCAAGTTTTCACTGGTATATGTTGAAGTAAGAAAAATAAGTACACTGTAGGCATTTTTCATAACACAAAACTGGTTATATTCAAAGGATTGCCTTTAATCTGAAATTATGGCTGTCCTGACTTTCTGAATTAATAATGTACTTTCTTTTAAGAAATGAAGGTGATAGTAGATGGCAAATGCATCTTAGCAACATAAAAAAATTTAGAAAAATGGACAGCCTTATAACTGTCCAAAGTTGTTGTGTTTTGGGTTTTTTTTTAAACTTATTGGACCATAAAATCCCCAGACTTGGGAACCACTGAGCTAGATGCTCTCAAGTGCCTCTTAGCTGTAAAACCTCTGGCCCTACAGAGTATTACTAATAATATTTTTGCTCTTAGGTTGCTTGCCGGAATGAGAACTTGATCCAAGACCACATATAGGAGGGTTGCCATTCAGGGAGGCGGGATTTGAGAAAGGAGTGCGGGAGCTTGCGGCCAGAAAAGGGCCACAGCCCTGAGAGGCAGTTGAATGGACCAAATTGAGAGAGAGGTCCTGAGATCTAGAAACCAGACCTGTCCATTATGGTTGAGCTACAATTTGGAGGTAGAGCTAACGTGAGATTATCTAGCTTAGTGGTTTCCAAGTCTGGGAATTTTTTGGTCCAATAAGTAAAAAGAAAAACCAAAACCAAAACCCTTGAATAGTCATAAGGTTGCCCACTGTTTCTTTTAAAGTTCTGCCAAGATGTTATTGCCATCTACTATTGCCATCATTTCTTAAGAAAAATGGTATTATAACTCCAAAACGTGAGAAGGGACATGATCTCAGAGTAAAAAATAATCCTTTGAATGTAATCAGGTTAGTGATATGAAAACCTACAGCTGATATTAGGAACTCCATCGGGTCCAGATACAAAGTGGTATCTAGATGATAGGTGGGCAGGTCACCGAGAGGGTCCAATCAGAGACAGGGCCTCCGGCTGCTAAGTCAAAAGGAGAGAGTGGCAGGCATCTGAGAGCAGGCAGCTGTGGCCAGGCCAGCAGGCAGGCCTCGGGCCAGTATCAGGAAGGTGTGGCAACTGGACATGATCTTCTTAATAAGCATGGGGTGCAAGAACTCACCTCTAGTCCTGGAGAGTTGGAGGGATGGTGAGAATAAGGCAGGAGAACTTCGGGCAAAAACCTGGTTATCAGGCTGGTAAATCAGGCACAGAGATGCGAGGCGAAGAACTAGTTACTCAAACTGGGAGACAAGGTGATATTACAGAGCGGAACTGGAATCCAAGATTGGAATGGAACTGAGCTCCCAAACTAGGGCTAGTCTAGGGCTCTCAAAACCTGATCAGCAAATTAGAATCATCATTGCCCATGTTCCATCCCCAGATTCTGATAGAATTATTGTGGGGTTAGTTCCAGGCTTCGGTGTTTTCTTAAAAGCTCCCTCGGTTGATGCTAATGTGCAGCCAGGGTTGGGAGCCCTGGGCCACCCAAAGCCTCTGTGCAAAGGATAGAATAAGAGCTGATAGGAGAGCGCTGAGGTCTGGTTGAGTCTACAGGTGAATACTAGGCAGTTCTGACCGCGGGGAAAGTAAAAGTGTAAATACAAAGGAGGAGAATAGAACCAGGTGAAGAGTGCCCAGCACATATGCAGGAGTTGCTCCATGGCTGGCTGGACAGGAGCTCAGGGAAAAACTAGCTTGCTGAAAAATACAGAGGTCTTTGCGATTCACTGGCATAAGCTAACACCCCCATCGGGGAGCGCTGGCTTAGCAAATATAGCTTTGTGTGTGTTAATTGCTTCAGTAGATGTAAGAAGCATGACAGATATTCACTCAAGCAGAAAGTGCAGAATTTCTCAGATATCTTCCACTCATTTTATTCAAAATTCAAAGCATAGTCTGCCGTCAGCTGGGGCATTCTTCTCTGCACAGGAAAACCCAAAACCTTTACTATCTACCTGATGGTATCAAGCTGAAAACCTGAAGAAATGGGCACAACATTGATATCTTTATATACAATCATTTCTATTGTTAGAAGTCCAAAGTTAAATTTTGCTCTGAAACCATAGCACTAAAAAGGTCAGGTGGACTTTTGGCTTTGGTAGTTTATCAAGCTGAGGAAAAACACCCCAGAGACCATTAGAAGAGCTTGAGAAACTTTAAGGGGGAGACATAGGATATCAAATAATAAATATAATAACAATAGTAGCCAAAGCTTACTAAATACTTGTTGTCTTAGACCGCTCAGGCTGCTATAATAAAATACCACATATTGAGTAGCTTAATCAACAGAAATGTACTGCTCACTGTTCTGGAGGCTACAAAGTCTAAGATGAAGATGCTGGCCCACTGGGTTACTGGTGAGAGCGCTCTTCTTGGTTTGTAGATGCTGCCTTCTCACTGTGTCCTCATATGTGGAGGGGAGGAGAGGGCTCTTTGGTGTCTCTTCTTATAAGGACACTAATACCATTGGATCAAGGCCCCCCTCTCATGACTTCATAACTTTACCTCCTTATAAACCCAATCTCCAAATGCGTTCACATTGGGGATTAGGGCTTCAACATGTAAATTTTGGGGGGACACATTCAGTCCATAGCACTTACTATTGTGCCAGCATTGTTTTAAGAACTTTGTACGTATTGTATACTTTAATTCTCACTATCCTGTGAGGAAGATACTTTAATTATCCTCGTTTTACAGTAGAGGAAATAGGCTCAGAGAAGTTAAGTGACCTGCCCAAGGTTACATAGCTGTAAGTAATCTCTTTGAAATATCAAGTATACCAACAAATGACCAGACAGAAGGACTGCTAACACTGTCCCTGATCCTTGTAGAATTAGTCCTCTTGGTTATGTCAAGTTCCCTTGAGCTCTGACACCCATGATTAGGAGAGCTATACTGGAAATATTTGGTAATTATACCTCCTCTCTTCACACCGAACCAAAAGCTCAATTCAAATGCACAATCTCACATTTGTTTGTAATATCATCAGGTCAGTTCTACTTCATTTATGTACTAAACCAATATTTTTGAGAACCTACACTTATTTCAGGTACTCAGACCTTTTTCTGTTCTCAAAGAGTATAAGTAAGGGAGCCAGACATATTTATGAATAATTACAATGCCAAGTAATGAATGCTATAAAAAGTTATATCCATATGATTTCACTCATATGTGCGATATAAAACTGAAAGTAGCAAATGAACAAAAAGGCAAACAAAAACTCATAGACACAGACAACAGTATGGGAGCATCAAATATATGGTGACAGAAGGAGACTTGACTTTGGGTAGTGAGCATACAATGCAATATACGGGTGATATATTATAGACTTGTACGCTTGAGACCCATATAATTTTATTAACCAATGTCACCCCAATAAATTTAATAAAATTTTAAAAAGTTGTATCTGGGAACTCAGAAAGAGATGGGAGGGATTACAGGTCAAGGGGGGCATCACAGAAGACGTGGTGCTCAGCTCAAGCCTTAAAGAATAGGTGCTAGTTGCCCAGTGAGCCCTGTAAGAAGGGCCTTCCAGGCATGTGCAGAGAAGACATGGTTGCATTAGAGGCCATGTTCCACATGGGGTATCCCAGTTGGTTCAGAGTGGCTGGGCTGAAGGAGGCACGTTGGGGAGCCCTGGCAAGATAGCATTGAAAATCCTATTTGGGAAAGGGGCCAAATCCCAAATCTCTGCCTTTCTGAGAAATGCTGCTGCTATAGCTGCTGGCAAGCCCTGAAGGACCTTAGGCCTAGGAACAACATGACAAGATTTGTGTTTCTGAAAGATAATATCAGGGAAGCCAGAGAGTTGAACCAACGGATTGAAGACAGAGGACTATTGCTGTAGATCTTGCCAGAGATTTGGGGAGCCTGAGCTTAACAGCTGAGAGTGGAGATGGAGGCATTGGTATTAATGATTTATATTTAGTAAATAAATTCAGTGATCCTCAATGCCGGAAAATAAAAACTGAGCTTGCTCCCTGTTATCTGATTGCATGTAAATATAACTTCTTGGAAAACATTAAGCAGTTTTTTTTCTACTAGCTTATGATATTCTAGATATTTTAAATCATCAAAAATTACCCTATTAGATTGCTATTCACTCGTCGAGCTCTCCAATTGCCAATGTGAACTGACCGTAATTGTTGTATAGTTTACATTGTTATCCTTGAAACTCACTTATGTATTTCTTCAGACTTTTCTTATTTCCATTGCCGTTGTAAGAATAGGCCAGGTGGGGAAAGGTCAGCAACCATTGTTCTTCCCAAATCTATCAACACCCTGAGTTCAGCTTCATCAGCTCCCCATTCCTCACCTCCCACATTTGTCCAGCTGCTTCTAGGGACATTCTCTCCTTTACTTTTCTGGACTTGGGATAAATGGTTCTCATAACTCCTTAGTTTGGTTGACATAAAGTTGGAAATTTTCAAAAGAAACTTTACAGAGGACAGATTTCTAATCATATGTCAATGAAAAATAGCCCCATAGATTTCCTTATGTAAGGAATGGCTTCCAGAATTTTATTTGAAAGTATTTTCGCTTCCTGGAAGAATTATTATGCTGTATCCTTTCTTAAAAGGTGAGTGGCCTCACTTTTTGCTTTGGTATCAAGAAGCTGAGAGCCAAATTTTGTATGCAGCCGTAACAAATGTTAGAGTTAACCCTGATTTTCTCCACCCCAGTTCCCCCTTTCCTTTAGTCCCTTAAACAGTTTTTTAAAAAGCTTATGGCATGTCATCTCAAATCCTTTCAGGAAAGAAGTGGGTTGTAAGTACATTAATAAAATTCTTGTCAACTGAACTTGAGGTGCACATTGACTTGCCTAGAATAAGTTCTCAGATGTCAAAATGTCAGCTCCTTGCCCTCATGTCTGATTCAGGCAGATATAATGGCAACATTACACCTGTGTACGGCATAGTTATTGGGAAAGTTGGAAGCCGTGTCCACTCTGGAGCGGAAACTTGACCCGATCAAGGTATTGTGGGTCCTTCCAAGTGGGCTGCCTCTCCCTGTTGACCTCACCGCAGTGTCCTTCCCAGCCAGTAGGAGGCGCCTCTGCTCCCTGTTCTAAGCCCACAACACTGCTTCACTCCTAGTTCTCACTTCCTGTGTAAGAAGTCTCTCCAATTCTTTGTCTGTCTTTTAGAGCAGAGGTTATTGGCTTGCTCTGGCCCAGGGAATCCGCAAATCTTTCCCGACCAGGTTACCTAGAGTTCACACTTCTCCCAGTTCTTACTATTAATAACAATACTACAGCATTTCCCTGAAAATAAGACCTAGCCGGACCATCAGCTCTAATGCATCTTCTGGAGCAAAAATTAATATAAGACCGGGTCTTATATAATATAACATTATATATTATATTATAATGTTATATTAGACCTGGTATTATATTATATTATGAGACCTGGTCTTATATTATAGTAAAATAAGACCAGGTCTTATAGTAATTTTTGCTCCAAAAGATGCATTCGAGCTGATGGTCCAGCTAGGTCTTATTTTCGGGGAAACACGGTAATATTAATAGTTACTTTCATAACCAACACATATTATGAACTTACCATATGCCTGGAATTGTGCTAAGTGCTTCCAATACACTATGTTATTTAATTCTCACTGCACTACTAGGAATTCAGAAACGTCAGCATTACCATTTTTTAAGAGAAATATGAAACTAAAAGAGATTGACTAGCCTATTCAAGGACACATAACTCAGTAAGTTCAAGTCAAAGCCAGGAGTTGAATAGAGGCTTACACTAAGGCAGTCTGATTCTTGATGTCCTCTCATAAGCCTCACAGCATCCTTTACTGTCAGGTGTGCTCCATGCCGAGGAGAGATCAAAGCAAATTCTGATCATCCCAGTTTGGTAATGTCAGTACACCATCAACTTCCTGGAGCAGGAACAGGGAAGAAGTAGGTGGCTGTCTCACGCACCTATGTCTAAATTATTTTTAATTGTTTTGTCATGTTTGGCTTGAATACAGATGGAAATTTTTGTGTTGAAAATTGCCTTGTACGTACTATTTCTGATAATTCTCATGCTTATTGTGAAACTCCATTTTGTATGTTTCATATTTTCAGGTTTCAAAAAAATAATTACTTACAAATGGGAATTGATTCCTTCAAAGGGTAGTGAACAGGACTGGATTTTTGCCTGGAAGAGTTAACAGTCCCTCCTCCCCATGCACTGCAGACTTTCCCATTAGAAACTAACATATATGTTCAGAAATAAATAATAAAGGACAACACTTATTATGTAGAAAAAAATACCTCAGTGGCAATGACTATCACATTTAGAACATCTCAAATTTTATTATTATCTATCTGGTCTAGCATACCACTGTCTTCATATACTCTGAGAGAAATCTTTAAAGATAGTATAAAGAACACCTCACTTTGGCAATAAGAAAAGGATTTCTAGTACAGAATCTGTATCAGGTTATGTTGTGCTGAGAGGATACTATCCTCTCTCTCTCTCTCTCTCTCTCTCTCTCTCTCTCTCTCCCTCTCCTCTCTCTCTCTCTCTCTCTCTCTCTCTCTCTCTCTCTCTCTCACACACACACACACACACACAGGAAACCTTAGCTCACAATAAGCAGATACCTCTGAATGGGTTAAAAGTAAACAGAAGCCCCCGAAAGAAAGACAGAAACAGTAATGACAGTTTTGAAGTATCCAGTACCTGTTGTGACAGGAATAACAAATTAATTGGGACTATAACGGATTCTTTGTAAAGGTGAAGTAAACACACTTGACTGTATATTTTTCACCATCAGTTAAGTCTCAATTGGTTCTAAAAATAAACAGAAGACATTGAACAGTTTTAATGGATTCTGACACCTAGGTATTATGCTGTCACTCCAGTATAAATGAATCATAACTTTGGACTGCACCTAGGAATTACTACACATTTGGAGAAAATTTATGGTGCACCAAGCTTTGAATCATGATGTGATATCAAAACTAAAGTCAAAAGAGGAAAAAAGCTGGGCATAAATTATTATCCTCAATCCCAAATGTATCTTCCATTGCAACAGGTAAAGGTTCGAGGATTTAGGAATACTGCCAATAATTATCATGGTTGCTGACACAAATTTATCCTTCTGAAAGTGGTTTGTAGTAAAAGAAAAGAAAAAGAAAACAAAGCAGTCCAGCAGGTGAGTCTTGTACACCTGATGGAGATGTTTAATTTCCCCTTTCTGTGTGTGCCCCTTTGTCCAACAGAGTAGAATCCTCTTGAGGGCATGAGCATTTCTGCAATCTCAGGGTACCTCTCAGGGGCCACACATTTATATTTTCAGTGAAAGGACCAGTCTTTGAACCAGTTCATTCATTAAATTGACTACTTTTGTAGTCATAATCAGTCCAGCTCATTGTTTCCCGTGACAGTGACAAAATGTGTACTTTTCAAATGAACAGTTGTCATGGTATAGAGATTGCCTTGAAGTCCATGACTAATCAGAGAAGGAAGATGGCCAGAGGATATGCCATTTTGAAAAGAAAAATCTGTGAATAAATAACTTAATATTTTGAGATTCCAAGTGTATCACTGGAAGGTTGGTATATGTTCATGTATTTATTTGGTTGAAATCTCAGATTTTAAAGAGAACAATGCCTAAAGATACCGGATTTGGATACCAGGAGAAAATTTTTATGAAGCACTTCTATTGCATAATAGAAATAATGCCATACATTTGTTTAGTATTTGACATTTTTCAAAGCATTTTCATCATTCTGTCTCCTATAAAGCAACAGAACTGGTATATTATGCCATTTTACAGATAAAGAAGTGGAAAGAAGCAGATGTTAGAGTGCTGCCAATCTTTGCTTGTTGGACTAGTGTTCTTTCTAGAAGTTTATTTATTTCTCCCTGGGATAAATGGAACAAAATCTAACATTTGCATAATGCTGTACATTTGGGCAGACAGGGCAGGTAGGTCTATCCCCACATTATAGACTAATGATCTGAGAGACGGAGTGAATTGTCCATGGTTACACAATAGTGAATGGCAGAATTCAGGAAGAGAAATACCTGTTCTTCCCAAAAGCCTTGTTCACACCCATTGGCTACAGAAATCTGGTATATTAAACAGGGCTGCTTTTTCTTTCTCCTATTCAGCTCACTGTATTCTCATGGTTCCAAACAACCCTGTTAACTCACTGGGTTGGTTGATTTTCTCTGAGAAACTTACCTTGCAACAACTGAGGTCTTCCATTCTGGAACATGGGTTGACGGCTAACCAGAGATATCCTTTTGCAGCTGGTTTATATGTTGATTATCTCTGACGTTTGAAGAAAACAAAATTGCATTGAAGGTCCTCATCTTTCAATGACAAATCTATTCATTACCAAACATATACCAGATAGGAAACTCAGAGTAGATCTCTTTAGGTAAAGTTCCGTGTATCTTTGATATAAGTGCTATTCTGGGTTCTGGCAGAATCCAAAGGACAAGACAAATAAATACCACAGGTGGAGAGAGGAGTGAGAGGAGGGTAACTTGTGAGAAAACGAGGTGGAATTCTGAGGTAGAAATGGACTAGAAAGGGCAGAATGGAGGTTCCCCTATGTCTCGAGGCCAGGCCTGGGGATCTTCTCCCACCACCCTGGACTCGCCCACAGGTTGCTTTGATGACACTTTTCATATTTGTTGGTTCATCTCTTGTAGGCTGCCATTTTAATACACGCCTCCTGAAATGCCATCTACATACACGTTTGTGATGTGCCCTCCAAATTCTAGCTGTAATTCATCCATTGTGTCTATTTGTGCAGTTTCAGTTTCGATGCAAGCCTTTCTGCATTGACCTTGTACAGTTATAAATGTTTTAACATCCATAAAAAAATAAAACCGTGCGTCCCCATAGAGAGCAGCAAACAGACAACACAGTAAGTAGAAGATTTGAGGCCACATGACACTTGTGGCCATAAGGCCGGCGCGCTCCAGCTTCCACCGCATTCTGGAAGTTTAATGGCTGCGAATAGGGTTCTCGCAGGCCTTTTAGAGGGCGTTGTATTATAAGTACCAACCTCCCGTTTTTATTTCGGCTGCAAAAGAGATCGTTTCCTATGCTCCTTTAGAAAGAGGGCTTTGCAGCTTTTTGAACCCTCTGGAAAAAACCCCAGCTGCAGTGTTCACAGTCCACGCGCTTCCGGGGCTTTGGGAGCTTTACTTCTGTTAGGAAAATGTGCTGCTTATGCTCAAACGCGTTTCCTGGTGTTTTTTGTTTTTAAGATTAGAAAACACTGGGGAGGGAAAACAAAGCTTTTAAACCTTCATAAAAGGTTGTGAGTTCACTTCTTGATGTTTCGCAGGGTTATAAACATGGTTCCAGAAAAAGCTCCATCTCGGAGCTGAGAGACCAAGCAGACATTTAAAGGGATAGCACCTGAACTTGTCAATTTCGAGAATACCAAATGATCCTGGAGGGTTTTTATTCCTTTAATCAGCTGTAATTTTCAGCTCTGATGCTGTCTGACAGGCTTCATCTCAACCCCCGTGCAACATTGCTCCTCTGGTTTCTTCTCTGTGAGATACAAATAAGGGGGAGGTGTCTGGAAAATGTACTGACAGCATAAATTGGATGGGATCTCACCAACCTATGGGGACTGGTGCCACAGTTGGAGGATGTGAAGGAGAAGGATTGAAAAGATGCCTGATTCATGGAGAAGGGTCATTTTTCCCCCTCTTTTCTTTTTTCTTTCTTACTGTCCATCCTTCTCCCTCTCTCCTCCCTTCCTCACTCCCTCCCTTCCTCCTTCCTTTTCTCCCTCTCTTTCTATCTTCAGTTTTAAACCCAGGTATCTCCTTTGGATAATCGATACACAGACTTTGGATCCAGGGGAAAGTGTAATAGGCACAGACGCACACATATATACACACAGAGACAAACTCATACATGTGTGTACTCACAGGGGCATTAATATCTTGTGCACTGAACAGCGACAATAATAGTAGCTACCACTTATTAAGGGCTTTCTATGTGCCGGCCACTGTGGTCTGTGCTTTACAAAGCATCATCTGAATTCATCCTCAGGTCATCTCTATGAGGCTCATTTTTATAGATGAGGAGCTTATGTAAGCTATGGCTGTGGCTGAAAAAGAGACCAACTCCAGAGGCCCACGTTCTCTAACTCAAAAATGTCTCTGCTTTAAATTATTCTTACTCTCAGTTTTATCTAAAATAGGTAATCCCCCATAAAAACTGACTTTTAGCAGTGGGAGCTTGTGAGGTATCACATAAGGACGGGTGATCCCGATGGGGTTTTGTCTCAGGTGTGAGGACCAGGGCCACTCACGCTTAAGTCCAAAAGGTACTTCCCTATTGCCGTACTGTCATCCAGGTGGAGGTGTGGGGATGAAATAAAGGTGGCCCAGGGATCGAAGTGTGGGACATAAGGACTGCCTTCCTATCAGGGATGCCAGCAGAGAAAGGAGAGGTGGTTCTGGGCATTCTTTCTGATCTTGCACCCTGGGAGGGGTCATGCAAGTGTTTTCTGAGTTACCTGTCACATAGCAGGAAGACCTGTTTCCACTAAGTTGAGACCCTAGTGCCAGTTTATATTCCTACTATGTGAATATATATGGAATATATATATATATATATATATATATATATATATATATATATATATATATATATATATATATATATATTATATATATATATATATATTCCGAGATGATCTTATCTTCGTGCCTCTGCCCTAACACAGGGCTTGAGGCCTTTCCTGGGGAAGGTATGCTAGCCTTAAATATATCAATACACATGCCCTTAATTACTTCAAAGTCATTTTTAGGAATTCTTCTATGTTTGCATAATTAGTTTTAGAAGTGTTCATGCATTTCTAACTTAGCTTCCATGTGGGTAAAATGAAAACATAAATAACTTCCTATCTGTAATAGATGAAATAAGAAGATACTAACATAAAATTAATTTTAACAGTGAAATGGTTCCATATTCATAGTATATTCCTATTTGATGTAATGTGTCATTGTATAGTTACAATCTACATTCTATTTTATAGGTAGGTCCATAGGTATCCTAGGCAGAATTGAACAGGGATCTGAAAACCATATTTCTTTCTCATTTTTGTCTAATCATGAGGTATGTTCAGTTTGCTTTCTCCCCTGTCTTCATTCCTTTCCTCCTCCATTACCTCACCACAAAACAAAGTGAAACAAACAAACAAAAAACACCAAACAATTCATTAGAGATCCTGTAAGATCTTTTCTTGGTTAAGTGCATAATTAAAAAACTTGAGTACAAACATCAGTTGATGTTTGTACCAAAATATATGTGTTCACATGTCACATATCCTGGTTTAGCTACTTTTTAAAAATATGCATGAAAAATCCCACAATGTTATAGAATTTGCTACTTTTCATCCTGGAGTATTTCTTATTGAGAAGTCTCCCCCCTAAATTACAGTTTAAGGTCATTACTGATATACTAGTTCAATCACATCTAATATGCTAGTTGGTACTAGAGACTCAAATCCTTTTGTTCTTTGCTCAGTGTTTTTAGTTTTAAATAATACTGCACCTTCTAGCTACCAAATGGTGTCAAAGTTGCAAAATATTACCTTGAGGAAGTAAAATAATTGTGGCTTCTGGGGGCCTTAAGCTAATAAAAACACGTGTGAAATCATGTGTGGATGAGACCATCACACATCATGAAGAGAATTATGTTCTATTATTATGGTAACTAACTACCTCCCCAAATAGCTGGTTGTACTTGTAACCATCAAGTCGGGATTAGAATCCTTGAAATAACTGCCATGTTTATGGTTCTAATTTGGTTTGTAATTGAGTCTCCTAAAAACCATAAGCCAGAAAAGTGCTTATTTTACGGACCACAGTATAGCCTTCATGGAGAGTATTTTAAAATTGCTCTGGTGTCCTACAAACTTCAAGATCTTTTGTTTTCATAAATTATGAAAGGGAAATGTCACAAGTGCTCATCGTTGCGGTGCCCCCGGCTCTGCTGACAGCTGTATGATGCACACTCAGTGCGGCTGGTTGGGAGCTGAGAGTTTCATCAATAAATATGACTCTGATCGCTTCATGTCGACAGTCAAGGTAATGGTGTTTAGTATCTTGGAAACATACCCCACTACCAGTCACATGTGGGCTTGAGGGTTGAAATCCACAGTGTGGAGCTCATCTCATTCTTCCCTTTTGACAGAAATTTCACTTTTTATCTTTCTCACAATTCTCGATAATAATCTGTTTTTAATACAGTCATATTTCTCCCTTGCACTTTACCACCACATAAGGCTGCTCAAATAGTGTATATAGCATGTGGAAATAAGAGTTGAAACTAATATTGTCTGTCACATTAGGAGTATTTCACGTCCTAGCCAGTTTTAGCATGGGTAGGACCACGGCTTCTCTGGATCCCTAAAGACAATTAGATCAATGTTTTAAAACATAAGAAAAGCAAACCACAGAAGGCCAGAGAAACTAATCCTACATATAGGAAGAATCTTGTGAAATAAATCTCAAGGGCATTTTTTTTAGAAATCAATATTAAAACATTTTGTGTGAATTAATTTAAAAATAAACTGCAGCTCTCCTTAGTATCCAAGCTGCCCTACTTTATCAATTTTTTCATTTACCTTTTATCCTTTATCTGCTACTATCTCTACCATGAAGGATATTTTGCATGGATATTAGATCCAAATATTGTATATAACTAGCCTTTAAATTCATTAGCTTGTTTATTTAAAAAAAATACTTTTAAGTTTTGCTTCTCTCACAATTTAGTAGTATAGCATAATATATAAAATGATAGAGTGAAAAGGTGTTTTTTTATCAAGAGACGGTTGTTTTGAAAACAGATTAATCTTATTTGGTAGCTTTGGGTATTTTTATTTTTAGCCTGTTCTTCTTGTTATGAAACAAATCTTTTTCATCAGTTCTTTGTCTATAAATGCTCTCCTTGGAAAAATTTTGAAGTTAACATGAAACACCCAGGTTTAAAATGTCACACAAAAAATTAAGTTTATATCTCTATGCCACTACATTTTTGCTTCAAGATTTTCCAGTGTTGACTTATAACATTTTTTAATATCCGCAGTCACCTTGACAGAAATTTCAGACTCTGAAATATAGTGTATTAATTTGACTGTGAATATTTCCTTAAACCACAAAACACAGAAAGGCAGGAAATCACGAAAATCCTTGCATCTGGGAAAACTCAGGGTGGTAAGTAGGTTAACATGTTACTGAAACTATAGGGAGATAGAGTTTTTGACATATGAATGTTAAGAACAAGGTCTTGTAGGCAGTTAAGCTGCATTTTTTTACCCCTTTGAATATATTTTTACACTGACCATAATTGAAATAATGTTTAAGTATAACCAAAAGAATTCTCAGCAAAAATGTTGAAAGAGACCAATTTAGGTGTTAAAAGATCAAGAAAGACAGGCTAATTTTTAAAAGCCCTATGCTCCCAGCATTAATTCTCAATCTCTGCAAAATTCATTGTATACTTATAATGACTTTCACTTTTTGTAAATAAAATACTTTTTTCTTCCCTTATTGACCAAACTGTAATGAAAAAATAAGGAATTTAATACCAATGGATTATTCCTACATTTTTCTTTTTTCTGAAGACCTGGGAAAGAATTGGCTCCAATTAATGCCAAGATCACTTTATTTGTATAAAAATATAACATGGTTAATAAAATGTTAGCTATAAATAAAAATGTA
Organism: Rhinolophus sinicus; assembly: GCF_057876585.1. Lineage (NCBI taxonomy): Eukaryota > Metazoa > Chordata > Mammalia > Chiroptera > Rhinolophidae > Rhinolophus > Rhinolophus sinicus. The sequence continues at coordinate 163,618,822 of NC_142517.1, read as the reverse complement.
GCTATAGTGAAATGCAGATGTGGGTACTGCTCATGGGCAATACTGAATACCCATGTTGATTTCTTTAGTGGAGAAAAATATCTATGATGCTCTCAGTAAATTAAATTATGTCAGAATGTGTTCTTTAAGAGGTTTTGGAAGCAGGTTTTAATGCCTGCACACAAACTGACTTTTAAAAGCAAGGATTTGAAACAGATAAAGCAACATTTTGCCTAAAGTTCATTTATCAAAGGGCTGCATATTTTGAAAAGGGTAAAAGTACTACTAAACCCATCAGGGATAAGTAAAGGCTATATACTATAGATTATTTTAATCCCCCAGCTAGATATAAAAGGGATAATTACATATTTGTGGTTGAAGCCATGTGGTGGAAAAATCAATACAACTTTTTTGTATGACACTTCATTAGTGTGAAAAATTTTTAAAGCTGAGAAGAACTGCCTTGCAATTAAATGCCTCTGCTACTTCAGCTCCAGTAATGGGTTTGTATTATTATCTAGTTTATTTGAAATAGTGGTTGCACTATAGGAGTAATTGGAAAACATTGATTATGCACTTGTATCTGGAAAGCCTGGCAAATCATTACAGGGCCCGGCAACAGTTAGTTAGCCTTACTAATGAAGCACTAATTGCTCTAAGTAGGTTAACATGTTAGTGAAACTATAGGGAGATAATAGTTTAGAAAATTCTGAGGGATTTTGCCAAACATGCGTTTTCATTTAATATTCCAGAGATAGAAGCCATGGTTTTGCTTTATTGTTTTGTTTTGTTTTGTTTTTGCTTTGTTTTGATTATGATGCTCTCTTAGAAAAAAAAAAAAGGAGCTTAAATGAAGTTCCCACATTCATTTGGCTTGAAATGACTTCATTTCCTTTCATGCTCTTGTCCTATTAACCCAACCACTTTCATCAAATGGAACTAAGCCACTATCAGCATGGTTGCCTTGAGTAGCTTTTTGGGCCCTTTAGTTCAGAAACTTCTGACATATCTATCTTGGTTCATTCTTACAGCTCAAGAGCTTCATGATTCAATCCACACAAAATGTTCCTGCTGTTGAGTCGTTATCCCATTGTCCTATCCACATAAAAGCTATAATTTAAGAACTATACATTTTTAGCTTAAAATTAATTTAATTAGTGGAACTTAATAGGGCCTTACTAACAGAAAGAGAAACAGTACACCCCCCTGCCCCCCCCCCCCCACCACCACCACCACCACTGCCAGCCATTCTTGGGATTTTTAGGAGGAAAAAACAAAATCAGTGTTGGAGAAATTCTTGCATTATGTGTACCAGGAGACAAAGGCAAGAATGTTCATAGCAGCATTATCTGTAATAATAAACAAACAAGGAAACAAAAACACTTGAATCACTATCACTCTGTGCCCACTGACAGGGAAAGGGATGAAGACTTGTGTGATAGTCACACAATGGAGTCTATGCAAGAGAAGAATATGAGTGACACATGGGCACACACATAGTGAATGAATCATAGAGAAAAAACGTTGAGTGAAAAAGAAAGTTTCAAAAGACTACATAAAATATGATAGCATTTTACAAACCCCCCAAATAAGTAAGATGAAATAGTCGTAGTAACATATACATACTTAGCAAGATTATACTTTTAAAAATCTATGAAATGATATAAATACAAAGTTCAGGACAGAAGTTACCTCAGGAAGTGGGATAGGCCACACAGGAGGTGTCCAAGGTTTTGGTGGTAGTACCCAAATTTACTGAATTGCGTGGTAAATTTACAGTGTTCATTTTAATATTATGATTTATAACTCAAATTTATGTTACAGATGATCTTTTGTACATTAGAACAGAACTTTTTAAAAGGGTCAGTATCTTCTACCCCCTTGAAAAACTACATTATCTTGCCAAGTCAAATAATCCACTCTACCTCCTCTGGTTTTCTAAGGAAATCAGAGATAAAATGTGGGTATTTTTAAATTGTGGGTTTTTTTGGTTTGTTTTTTGGGGTTTGTTTTTTTGGCTAATTATTGAGAATATGAAGATAAGAAATTTAAGGAGAAAAATGAAAAAAGATCTATGTAGCATTTTTAAGAAATTCACTTTTTATACATTTATGATTCATTCATAAGTATTTCTCTTTTCAAAGTGTAGGTAGCCCTCTCTACCAATGAGTAGGAAGTGTGCTGAAGTTTACATCTAAATAGCAGATTTATCTTTTGGAGCAATTAAGGAAACAACAGTGATATAAGGGTTGGAAAAGGCAAACTTTCACTGTTATTACAAAAAGAAGAAACAACCCTGCTCCATTTTTAGCAACACTTACCAATATGTAAAAGGCCAATGAATAGCATAATCCCTGTCAGATGTCCAACAAAAGTTGAAGGTCAGTGAGAGAGGGGTGAGTTGATTTTGTGGGTCTTACATTCCTTGCCTGGCCGCTTCCTTCTTCCTTTACCTATTGCAGAGCTTGGCGTATAGTAGGTGGGCAATACATACTTTTGAGTCAAACTTTTTGTGGAACCAATTTCTACAAAGACAGATACCTTAAAATATGTAATTATATTTAAATACTGAAAGTGATCCTTTACAAATAATAAGACAATAGTTCACAGAAGAAAAGTTCAGCTACCTACATCCCTGAAATGAGAGAAACACTCATTTGAAACAACCCAGACTAGTGATGCTTTTGAATTTTGCTTTATACTTTCAACGTGTGGTATAATGGTGTAATTTTGAGAAGTGCAGCTCATGGGGGGAAAAATGCTTCCATAAACCTTAAAGGGTTTGAGGTTCAAAATATTTCCTTAATCTGTTTTGAAAATGCCAAAGCATTCTTATCTTTTTGAGATACCTATTGAAATGTTTACAAGTGTGAAAATGAAATGATGCCTAGGGTTTTCTTCAAAAGAGTGCAAGGCAGGGAGTGAGTGGAAGTATAGATGAAACCAGATTAGCCATGTGCATGAAATGATACTTGTTGGAGCTAGGTAATGAATACCTGGGGGTTATTGTGTTACTTTGTCTCCTTTTGTGTATTTAAATTCTTTTCTGCAGTGAAAAGTTTTCTGCAAGGAAAAGTTTAAAATCTGGGGACAGATTTATTGAATTTTTCATGTGAAACTATTTTGTTAGATGGTTAGGACCTAGCCAACTACTTATTCTCTCTCTTTGAGTTGGGAAAAAAAAAAATTTAATTCTCATTCTGGCAACTGATTCCTCTGAAAAGACTCATTTATTTATTTTAAAGTGACATTGGGTGGCAAACAGGTGTCATTAGGCGATACCAGTTGAAATGGAACTCTCAGCCATCAATAGGGGTTTGTGTTTCCCTCAATGCTGATTTCTTTATTCCTCTTGGAGTTATTGGAAGGATCTGGCTGGGGTGAGTGGTTGCAAAGAGAGGGGATTATTGTTTAAATGGAACCCTATTTCTAGCCTTAAGTCAGACGAGAGCCATTCTGGGTGCATTCAACATCGCAAAGAAAAGTAACAATGCTCTCAGAGAGCAGCCTTCTACAAAGCAGCTCATTATTGTAAATGGGGCATGTTTAGACTGCTGAGGCAAATCATAAAAGTACGGCCTCCACTGCAAGCTCCTCTGGCAGTAAACACTGTCCTCAAGCCAGAAATACTTCTGGGCAGCCCCCACACCACCAGCCTGTGTAGAAAGCTCACCCGACGAGTCTGAAATGCGGAAAGTGGAGTTATGGAAGTATAAATGTGCATGGTGAACATTATCTGAGAGGTCTTTTATGTTAAGGAAATCATGACACCTGCCAGTCTTTCAAATTCCAAAGGGTAAAGCATGAGGCCTAGTAGGCTGTCATTGAACGTGACAGGCTTAATGCCAAGTTTATAACAGAAAAAGGGCAATCTTATTGTGGTTTATTCAGTTTTGTGTTGCTAGGTAGGTAGGAAGGCACTTGCTCTCTGTCTCTCTCTCTTTTAAAAATCTAATTTATAACATTTGAAATACCAAACAGATTCTTTACATATCTCCTGAGCCCCTGCTCCTCTTCACTACCCCCAGTCTCTTCTTTAGGGAGCAACCCTAAATCCTTCCAATTTAGCATCTTTGTGAGTCCAGACAATGGTGCTAGTTGAGCATTTCCTTCGGTTGTTATAGAGCTGTTTCTAGCAGCAAACATCTCCGTTTAATTACTGCTCCGACTGTTGCTATATTTTCACCCAACCTGCCCCTCGCTTGAGCCCATTGGGCTGAAGAAAGAATTACTCCCCACGCTGGTCCTTAGCCCTGCTTGCTCAGATCTGTAATTGGCCCTGTGTTTTTGACTTTTTGCTAATAAGCAGCTTACTTTCTCTCCCCCTAGACTCAACCCACCACTTTTGTTTCATGAATTTTACAAAGGATTTTAATAGATGCTTTAGGCTATGCAAAATGTTATATGAAGGGAAGCATTAATGCAACAGCCTTGACACAAAGGACGTGTGAATGGCTGCTTATCATTACAGTCAGGTCTCAAATTTTTCATTAGGAGTTCTGGAGGACAAAAGAAGCAAAAAGTGCAGCTATGTGAAGGAATATTAACCTATACTGTGTAACCAACTATAATTGCTTAGCATTTTACATTAACTCTCTTCAGACATGGCCTCTCATTATTTTTACACATACATAATAACTGCTTATTACAGCGGTATAGTCCACGTCGATAGCATTGTGGATACGGTTGTGTCAGCACTTCTAATATAAGACCCACTTTCATGGGTTTAAAACAGCTGTAAAATTTACCTCCAGACCAAAGATTGGTAATCAACTTTCCACCTGGAGAGGGAATTTTGTTTAAAGTGAAAAAAAAAAAAAAAAAAGAAAGAAAAACCCCACTTTCATTAAGAGGAAAAGTTTGCTTGTTTTAAACTGTGGATGTAAACAAAATGAGTGAACATGCCTAAGGCACTTTTTGAATTTCTCTACATATGGAGATTTACTTAAATCCATTCTGAATTGTGCTTTTGATGATAAGTGTAAATAAATGAATTTTAAAACAGCACCAAAATTAAATACTACATCCACTAGTAAGCTATTGAAAAAAAAAATATATATATATATTCCCAATAGATTGCATTTTGTACTGTGGTGCTAAGAACTCTGCATGTATTTGCTGCAAGATATATAATCCATAGTTTTCATCAGAAAATGAAGAAAAATACTCATCAGTTTCAAGTGTTAGAGCCCATAAAATGTCATCCACTTATATGACAACAGGCAAGGTTTTAGAGTTATTCTGAAATTCTATTTTCTGAAAGTCTCTGAACACACTGGTGTTGACTAAGAGGAGGAAAATAATAATTCAGCAAAACACTGGTCTTACTTTGATTTAAAATCGCGGACTATTAAGAGTAGGTAGTAGATTGCCACATGAAAAAAATGAGTCCATTTGTAGGGGTTTGGGCTTCTGACAGAAGTAATCCAAAGGATAATATTGCTGATTTTCATTAACTTTGCAAAATACTTCAGTTTTCTCAAGTTTTCCACATTCATACAAGATAGAAAAGTATTTTGAAATCATGTTCAAATACTAATTATGAGATGTATCAGCAGTCCCTCCGCAAAGAAATGTTCCCCAATTCATTAGTCATGAGTTAGAGACATTTGTTTCTGAAGGAAAAGGAAGCTACACATCTTGAAGTTATCAGAGAAACCCTTCTAATAAATGAATGAAAAATTATATGGAAATTTTCCCTGTTGTTGAAAAAAGCTTAGAAAAATATTTTGAAAATAATTCCAACTATACTGGTTCTATAGCAAAAAAAAAATGGAATGTATCCTTAAATACGTTATGTTTATGAACAATAGATCAAATCTATCAAACATCAATGAGATAAAATAGAGCCAGTGTCCTTAAATCCCATTAATTAAGCTTCTAGTCTTTTCCTCTGCTCCTTTCACCCTTTTAGCTCAAACGAGGACAATTTCAGCTACGTTTCTCAGACTTAGCCAATTTCCTGACACAGCTCAAGAACTCCTAAAAAAGAAAAAGTAAGAGATGTTCATTTAAAAGTACAAAACCACTTAGAATAATATCAGATTCTATAAAGCAACATATTCTACCACTATCTCTGGAAGTGACAGCTAACAGAAGGTGGGAACATGGACTAAAAGTGGCTCTCGGCACAAAGACATTAATGTTTCATAGTTTGAGTAAGGAAGTAACAGCTCTGTCTCTAAACTATTGGAGTAAAGGGTTCCCGGCTGGCATTTGTGCAATGACTCTTCTGCATCAGGAAAACGGCAACTTGTTAGTACAGTTCCAGTAAACAGAGTGCCGGCTTCACATAGCTAATTAGCAATGGCCCTGGCTTGCCTGTGCTATGTAGTGACAGTCTAATCAGAGATGATTGTCATCAGATACCACAGATGTCTCTCTTTGCTGCTCAGCCCAGGCCAGCGCTGCTGCTGTGTGGGGACAGAGGCGCTAGATGCTGTTCAAAGACTCTGGGTCTCTGGTGCCTCAGCTGCTGTTTCCAGGCAGCTCTTCACTCCTGCCTGCTGCGAGGAAGAAAGCAGGGTTAGGCAAGGGGAGTATCATACCTGTCGGGTTTTCCAGGAGGCAGTGATGCAATCAGTTTGAAAGGAGAGGTTTCAGAACAAAAATATGTAACTGAAGCTACTCAGGACTTCTTTGGAGCCACCTGGGATTCTCGGAGATGACAAATACTAATTCTTTCAATTCATTATATATTTTTGCAATGAGTGTTTAAGAGGGTTAAAGGAACAGGCTTAAAGATTTACAAGTCACAATCAAACATGTGGCAAGAAAAATAAAGCACTATGCAAAGAGGTGTGACTTCAACCCTAAAGCAGGAGTCGGCTAACCCTATAGCCTTCCACCTCTCACTCTCAGCTAGTCCTTCTCACCGCACCCCCATACGTTTGTAATGCCCTCCTCTGTTCTCTGGCGCCTCTCCCGAGCATCTTGTTTTCCCTCAGAAATAATGGAACTCCTGTCACTGCGGTTGCTGGTAATCTTTTACTCTAGAAGACCCTCAGCTTCCTAAACTTCTCTCAGAAATGAAAATTGCCATCCCTCCCACCATCTTCAAGTACCCCCGCCCCCCATTGCCTCGCCAGCACGCTCTCTGCTTCCCCAACTCCTTCTTTGGCTCTGCCCAGGCCCTTCTTCCTTGTGTTGTCCCTCACACTGGAACGTTAGGGGGCTCCATCGCAAATCCTTGCGTCGTGCCCTTCTCAGCTGCCATCTCCTACACAGCCTCATCTACACTGTGGCTTCAACCTGTAAGCCCATTCCAGAGATGCCCAGTATTTCTTCCAGAGCTCTCACTTATGCTTTACATGTTTATGGAACATAGTCACTAAATATTTGTAGATAATCTCATATTTCACTTGTCCAAAACTATAAACTCACTCCTAGGTTGTCCCTCTAAACCAGGTCCTCTTTGGTACTTGCCATCACAGTGAAGATTTCTGAGTGAGAACCCTGAAATCGCCATGGCCCCCTGCTCCCCTGATGCCAAAGCCTGGCTCTCGGGAAGTCTAGTTCTGTCCTCCTCCTTCAATCGCTGCACTCACTCCCTCTACTCCATCTCCCCTGCCTCTGGCCTGTGTTATCTCCCTGCTGGGTTAATTCTTAGACAATCCCACTGCATTCAGCATGATATCTTTCTAGAGGGCAAATCTGATTCTGTCATTCCCTTAGCTCAAAACCCTTGACAGATGCCTAACTTTTGAGGAAAGCCTGGTGTACAGGACTGTCTTGAGTGACCCAAGCCTCCCTTACTGGGCCTCCTGTCACTCTTCCCCACGGCACCGAGGGCTGCAGTTCCCCCACTGCCCCACTACCTCACTGCCCTCCTTCTGGTCACAAGTCCGGTTAGCAGTCTTTGCATATGTATATAATGCCATTCCCTGTTCTGCCCACCTGCGTGATTCCCACACTCACCTCAAAGGTCTTCATTTCGAGGAAGACTTTTCTGACATTCCTAGCAGAAGAAAATGCCGATTCCTAAGTGCTCCCAGCATCACATTTTCATATTTCTGTTCTGTCCCTAATTACATTCCTATGAATGTTAACATATCTGTCCACTCAACTTGACTGGGAATCCCTAGAGGACAAGTCTTGTTCACCTTTGTAGCTTTTTGTCTGGTCTAGTTTGTGGTACACAGCAGACCCTTAAATATTTATTAAATTAATAATTAACTGCAAGGATGAGTGAATGAATGAGAAAGTACCATTGTGTAGATTTAGATAGAAAGAAGGCCACCATTTTGGAGGCTTCTTCAACTTTTCACAAAGTCTTAGGGAACTTAGAGCCTATGCCAGGATGAGACTGCAAGCTGCAGTAATAATAATGAGAATGACAGTAGTAATAATAATCACCATTCATTAGGTTGTTTATGTTAGTTACTAGGCCAAATGTAACATAAATTATCCTACTTAATCCATTTTAAATCTTATAAATATAATTTTATCCCTCTTATAGATGAGGAAACTGAGGTTCAAGGTCACATAGCTAGGAAGGAAGAGAGTCAGGGTATGAACCCAGGAATACGTGTCCACGTCAAAGTCTATAGGAGAAAACAACGGGCTTACATTGCCTATACTGTCCCCGGGTATAGTCCTGAGAGTTTTGCACTTGAGAATTTAGGCTGCAGTAGAGTATGAAATGGAGGGATGGAGAATCCCCTTCCTACTTTGTGGTTAAAAATAAGATGGAGGTTTTTATGAAATGCTGCCCAATAATTAGGGTGCCATGCTATGCTGAGGGTTCTATTTCTCCACCAGTCAGTTATCTTTCTCAGCCCCGGGGCCACAGGTGAATCCCTTACGTATGACAGTCACCTTGCAAATAGCAGGCCTTTGTGAGTGGGGCTCAGAAAGAAATCAGGTTTGGAAAGCATTGAAGTTGCTGATACAGTGGAATCTTTGCCCAGAAACTTCAGCAAACAAGTGGCCAGAACTCTTGGTTTGCAAATGAAACATTTTCACAACCCACTTGTTCTTTGTTAGATGTGATGTTTTTCACTAAATTAGTAGAATAATTGAACGCATGGTTGTTGTGGCCCTGAGTAGATCACCAGCCTCACACAGTATAAAGAATGTGTGTTAGAGCAAAGCGAGAATGTGGGAGAGTTGGTTGAATTTAAAACTTCTGGATGCTTGTAAATAATATTGAAAGGCTGTTTTCCAGCATTTAATTGGGTGAAATATAAGGGTCTTTTTATTTAAAAAATTTTTTTTTGGAATGGTGAGGAAGTACTGGAAAAATATGTCTTTGGGTTTGGCACTGAAAACATAAAGTTCTTGTACCTTCTCTCTCAACCCCGCCTTTTCTAATATATTTACTACATTTTTCAGTCTCTGGTTTGAACTTTGTTCTGTCAAGTTTCTGACTTATAAGTAATACAAAATTTCCTAGCAATTGAAGTAGATACTGACTTGTTTTAATTAACCATTTTGCTAGGTTCATTGAAAAACAACAATGGTCTTATAAAGCTACAACACTTTTAAAAGCAGAGTAAGGACCAGGGAGGACCGCTAAAGGCTCCTGATTTGAGTGTGAGTTCATAAGTTTAATCAATACGTAATCTGTTTTTTTTACTGGGGAACCTTTTTTCAGCCCTGTGGTTTTATGCAAAAAAAAAAAAGAAAATACCAAAATATGTGTGGCCAAGGAAATAAAAACAAGTAAAAGAGCCTAAATAAGCTAATGCTGGTTTCAATCCTATATATAACATATAGAGTAATACTTCTTATCAAAGGTTGCACTTGTGGTAGCTTTGCAGTTTGAAAAGTACTTTCAGGTACATATGGTCGGTCACATTTGGGCCACAGACCAAAACCTGTAAGGTTGGGAGATAAGTATTATTATCACTAGTTTAGAGAAAAGATAACTGAGGTTAAACAAGATAAAGTGACTTTTCCATGGAACAAGTAGGTTTTCTGAAGCCAAGGGCTTCCGCCTCCTCATAACCACACAGCATCAGGTGTGCATGTGTCTGTATGTGCTACAGCTGCGCTCATGATGCAGACTCTAGTCTAATTCTGTAGCAAGTTAGGACGGTAAGCAAATTTAAGATTGTGCAAAAGTTGCATTTTTGATCCCAAAGTCTGGTTTAATAAAAGCAAATCAACCTTCATGATTGCCTAAGTAAGTGAAAGTGTTAATTAAGCTCTGCTCCCAAGTTAGAAATAAAAGCCTGTGGAATTCAAACATACCTGAGGAATGTGAGGGAGCAGGCAGCTGTGAACTTATGACAAGGGTGTAAGCACATTATATTGTTTTGTTTGCCTGGTGTCCCGCTTGGGGACTGCAAGACAGTAAACCCGTAACAAATGTTCAAAAGAAGTAAAGGAGAAAAAAAGGGGAGGAGGGAGAAAAAAAAGGAGTGAATGAAAAGTGGAAAGGGGGAAAAAGAGAAGGAGGGAGAGACAAACTTTATTCACTAATTGGCTTATTCAAGGTGAATATTAATTAAGGCATGCTTTGGAGAATTGCCAATTTATTTTTCCTACCCTGGCTGTTAGCTGACTGCCTGTCATTAGGTATGAATATATATCCACAAACATTCACAAAATGTCAATAATTCTATACACACTCACACCCTCCAACACATGCACATGTGCACACGCGCACACACACACACACACACACACACACACACACACACACACACACTCAAACTGAGCCTCCTATGTAACATAAAGTGTCAGAGCAAAGGTACAATCAAAGAGGAGAATGAAAATACTCTAAATGAGAAACAGGTAAGAGGAAACATTTCAGGTGAGAGTTATAGATCTTTGAATGATTAGGATAATAAAATTGAAACACACACGGAGTTTCCATAAACTTGGAATGTGTAGAGAGGTAACTCTTTGCTGAAATGGGGTTAAAAATATTCACTGAGATAAAAGCTGCTCAAAGTAAGGAGCTTTCTTCAAATCATAACAGGGGAGAAAAGAGACCAACTCCTGAAGATGCTCGCCAAATTATGATCTGTTTCCAACAGAGGGATCCACCTTAAGAAAGGTCCAGAGAGCTCAACAGAAACCAAATACAGTAAGAGGAGTTGGGAGTGTGGGTGTCAGGCTGTCAGTAATCTGACAGCTATGGTAACTACCCTCTAATCCAGCCAGCTCCAGCCACGCTCTCGGCTGACACCCAGGACTGACTGACAGCTGAAGAGCAGGCACTTTTTACAGGCTCAAGTGACATCCAGTCTATTAAGGCTGACAAGCACAAAGCAGAGATTTGCCCTGAATGGTTTGGTACTGAAGCCTAGTAAAGGGGTTATTTGAAAGGTCTTAGAGAAAGTGTCAGACTCGAGCTCAGATGATAACAATATTGTAATGATGGTACTGGACAATGAAGTACTATGATTGCCCACGCGGTCCGGGAAGACTACTCGGCGAACGGAGACCGCGGAGCAGGAACCCACGGAAGCTGCTGCTCCAAGGCCCGCGGGCAACCACTCAGGGAAGGTTTTCTGATGGTGTGTTCACTTGGGACTTGAGGGGCTTCCCAAAATTATACATTAACTGTGTGGTTTGCATGGGAGTGTGGGGATGGAGAGTCAGCAGTGAAGGAGAACTGGGTGTAAACCACGCAACACATGACAGGAATGTTTGCCTGCCTTTGGTTCACTCCTCATAGAGAGGCACTGGGAAGTACTTTTCAGAAGAAAATGAATGGTAATTTTCAGACTACTGATTTGCTTGTTAACTCTGGCTGAAAGGGAAATTAGCAGGGATAGCATCGTGCAGGGAAACTGCAGGGATAGCACTGTGATTATTATCATCACGGCAGTTCCTGATTGCACTGGCTACCTCCGGTCAACAACACCCAGAATTCATTCAGCAGGCTTTCTTTCTAAGGACAGTAGAATGAATTGTTTTTCCTAAGTGTCATTTCAGAGTTCTCTCTATGAAATCAAAACAGAGCAAGTATTATAATCCTGTATTACTTATAGGAAAATGTCTCCTGCTGTCCTATGCATTCTCGTTTAGGTGAGACTTATCCTTATGTATATATTTATTTGTTGCTCATTTAGTCATTTATTCTACACATAGTGTATCCTTATTATAAGACAAGTGCTAAGGTTCTGGGGAATAACACACTGAGTAAAGGAATGTGGTTCCCGGCCTTAGAATTCAGAGCTGGTATTCGTGTATATGCACCACTCTCAGCATGCTGGCTGTTAGTATATTGAAGTACTTCTATACTGTTAAATAGTCCCTGCTCAGAGCTGTAAGAATTGGATCCCCACCTTCCCCATCTGCTTTGTGGGCCCCTCCCTCATGACTCCTTCAAGCTCCCTGGGATCCAGCAGCAAATAAATAAATAAATAAATAAATGCCATCACTTGTGGAGCTTATGATTTTAAATTTTAAGAAAAAAATTTAAAACTCTCTTCCTAGACTTCCAAATTTACTCTTTCAAAATTCTTCTCAAAAGTTAACTTCTAAGTTTTCCCACACAGAACTTTCTTGGAAGTCCAATATATAAGGAAATTGAAGTTTAAGTGTGCGTTGATAATAAGAATCTTTAAAATTTGAATACAAAACTCCAGCATCATCTCCAAGAAACTGGAATTTGCTCTTAGAAATTTGAATTTGTCTATATGACTTCCATTTAAAATGGCGTAATGTCTGATCTGGCTTCTCCCAACTTTTCTCTATGATTATCCGTAAAGAGACCAAACAAGGGCTAAAATTCATCATACCTCTCAACTGTTAGGAAAGATAGTGATTATTATTTCTTGGATGTAGGAATAATAGCCTCAAAACTGTGGCTTTCCTAATGATACTTCAATGAAAAACAAAACTGAGGACCTGGCAGTTCTCTACAGCTGAAAACCAATGACACCTGCCATCAAAAAGGTAAATAGTAAAATAATATATTCCTCTCCATCTGTCTGCCCTACGGTTGAGAAATAAAAAAAAACTGCACCAATCAAAACATTCAGCAGCCATCCCTTCATTAAATGGATGACACTTTTAAAATCAACTGTCGTGCTGTACTCCTGTCCTTCTGTCCATTTTTCCTGCATTGTTTTTTGAGATTTCAACTTCTAAGAAAAATGAAGACTGGAGGTGGTGCTCTGCATTTTTCGAGGCACAGTACAAAAAACACAGTTGACAGAGGAAAGCAAGGAAAAGAATGCTGGAAACAGTGTGTAAATGATTTTTCAAAAATAGTTTTGAATGTTGAATATTTTAAGAATACAAGAGAAGCAGGAAATAGAGAAAAAGATTCTGTATCTATGCAGCATTGCCAGATGAGATGAAAACCTGCTTAACATTAGAAGTTTGTTTAGAAGTTGTGCATATTTGGCTTCCAGGGGGCCATCAGTGGAACTAGGGGTTATCCAAATAACGAAACTGTTGACAAATGCCAAATCTGGAAGATTTATTCTTGCTTTAAGGTTGAATGAACCAAAAAAAAAAGTAACATGAAGCCATTGAAAGCATTATTACAAAATAGGACTAATAAATATGATCTGGGTGATCAAAGTAAAGATCAGATCTAGGAAGATAGTTTACTGTGAGAGTCAGAAGCAAGCTCCTTTCACCTACATTTCTTATTTTTAAAGAAAGAATAAGGATAAGGAGGAGAAAGAGGAAAAGAAGATGAAGAAGAAGGGAATGAAGAAGAAGAAGAAGAAGAAGAAGAAGAAGAAGAAGAAGAAGAAGAAGAAGAAGAAGAAGAAGAAGAAAATAACTTTTATGAAACAGGAACAAAAATCTATTAAGAAAGGACATCTTAAGATCAAACAGGAGATACAATAAGATTGGAAATGAAAACAATGTTAGAATTAAAATCCTCTTTAGAGGAATAAATGACAACATGCAGAAAATTAAATCATTGATATTGAAGACAAACTTGAAAAACTCTCCCGTAGAACTTCCAGTCAATAGGACATCATAAGATCATGTTTTGTGCCTTTTCTTCACTTGTCAACATCCCAATCAGAACAATAATAGATAAAATATTAAAAATAAGAGATGCACAAGACATGCTATGCTCAAAATCAAGATAAAATTGTTGTAGACCAAAACCAAACAGAAATACAATGCAGTGAACAGGACTGAAAATACTAGTCCGCTGGGCATGAAATGCAGAAGAAGGCAGATGAAACCCAGAGTTTTATATCCCAGAGAGCCAGTCTCACTGTGACAAGTTGGAGGCTGAGGAGATAGTGCCACGTCATAAAAGAAAGTGAAGAAAAAAGTAGGAGCAAGAGACAGGCAAGTGGGCCCTGAGCCAACCCTCTTTAATATATATATTTGTTATAGCCTTACACTGAGCCTATAATGTAAGTCCTGGTACTGAACTTCAAGACCAGATAGAGGTGACAGTGAGGAATAAGATGAGTGAGCAACAGAAAGAGGTGAAAGGTAAAAGCAGAAAGAGTGAGATAAAGAGACTTAAATTTAACTTTGGCCTCCTAGCCACAATTATGAAACACATGAAGATCAGTAAACCAGATAAGAAAGAGGACCTCAAAATCAATAATCAGAAGAAGAATTCATTCCAGATAAAAATGTAGAGTAGGGCTGTCCCGATGGCTCAGGTGGTTGGAGCTCTGTGCTCCTAATGCTGAAGGCTTCTGGTTCGATTCCCACATGGGCCAGTGGGCTCTCAACTACAAGGTTGCCAGTTCAATTCCTTGACTCCTGCAAGGGATGGTGGGCAACGCCCCCTGCAACTAACAACTAACAACGGCAACTGAAGCTGAGCTGCGCCCTCCACAACTAAGATTGAAAGGACAGCAACTTGACCTGGGAAAAGTCCTGGAAGTACACATTGTTCCCCAATAAAGTCCTGTTCCCCTTCCCCCAATAAAATCTTTAAAAAAAAAAAAAAAGTAGAGTAATCTGAAGATGAATTTCAAAAATAGCATGTTTAGGATCCTGAAATGAACTTAAAAAATGATGTAATAAAAGATATACAAGAAATTATGAAATAAAATAGGCAAAATTAAAACAAGAACAGGTAGATTTGAAAGAGAACCAATAGAAATTCCAAAAGTTAAAAAATGGATATTGAAATACAAAACCCAGTAATATCAGCAAAAATGATGAAATATAAATCACTGACAATTCTTTCTTCCATAAAAACAAAGAAAAAACGGGCAAAAAGGATCAGACAACATTTTCAGAACTCTGAAATGCTTGCAGCAATCTAGGGACTGTTTATTCAAGGAAAACAGCTGACTCTTGGTAAGAAGTATAAGCTTTGTGGTCTTTTAATTTGCTCTACTCCCATCTTTCATTCTCCAGCTCTGTGGCAGACTTGAAAATTAACAACTTGAAATCACAGTGAAAAACAGCAGCTTGACAATCATTCGAGTGGGCAGAACAGGGTTAGAACTTCTTCAAAGCCCCATTCCCAGAACATAGTCATTCCTTGACCTTTCTGGTGGTTCCCTGGAAGACCACATTTGAAAGGCTGTCTTTTTCTGACCTGAATCAGAGCTTGCTCAGTGCAAAAAACCTTCTCCTTGTGGGTGATTATTGAAAAGAGTTGCAGGCAGTTGTTTAACTTCATAATTAACTGCCTGAGGAAGTGGGTTACAGATGGTGTAAACAATAGACTAACCAAAATCTTAAAGGAAAAACTGGGGAAAATAGAGGTATGCAAAGCTCTTACATATTCCCAATACAATGTAAATGCAGTGTAAATAGTTGTTATACTGCATTGTTTAGGGACTAATGGCAAGAAAAAGAAGTCTGTATACATTCACTACAAATGCAACCGTTGTAACTACATAGTACATATGAGCAACAACGTACAATTTTTAAAAATATATTTTTGTTTCACAGTTGGTTGAATCTGCAGATGTGGAACTCACAGGCAAGAGGACCAACTGTACTCTGTTGTTGAATGGAGTGTTCTGTAGCTGTTTAGTCTAGTTGTTATACAGTGTTGTTCAAGTTCTATTTTCTTGCTGATTTTCTAGCCATTGTTGAAAGTAGGGTATTGAAGTCTCCAACTATTATTGTTGAATTGCCTATTTATCCATTCAACTTTATCAGTTATTGTTTCATGTATTTTAGTGCTCTATTGTTAGATGCTTATATGTTTATTATATCTTCTTGTTAGGTTGACATTTTTATATTATAAAAAGTCCTTCTTTATCTCCAGTAACAATTTTTGTCTTAAAGTCTGTTTTGTATGATATTATAAAATTCAGCTCTCTTTTGGTTATGGTTTATGTGGTATATCTTTTCCCCTCATTTCACTTTGGACCTATTTGTGTCTTTGAGTCTAAGGAGTTCTCATTTAGACAGCATATAGTTGGATCATGCTGTTTTTAATCCATCCTACCAATATCTGCCTTTTAATTGGAGTTTGATCCATTTACATTCAATGTAATTTTTGATAAGAGAGAATTTATGTTCATCATTTTCTTGCTTTCTATATATCTTATGTCTCTTTTGTTCTATTCCCCCACTTCTGCCTTCTTTTGTGTTAAATATATACTTTCTACTATATCATTTTAACTACCTTTTTGTTTAATACCAACCATGGACCGAAAAAAAATCCATCCTGTTGCTGATGTGCACTATGTAGTTAGGCCTACAGTGCTTGTGTTTCTATTGAACATGTAAGACTTTTTTCTTGTCATTATCCCCTAAGCAATACAGTATAACAACTATTTACATAGCATTTACATTGTATTAGGTATTATAAGTAACCTAGGAATCACTTAAAGAATACGGGAGGATGTGCATAGGTTATATGCAAATACTATATCATTTTATATAAGGGATTTGAGCATCTGTGGATTTTAGTAACCGCAGGGGTCCTGGAACCAATCCTCTACAGATAGTGAGAGACAACTGTATACATACTTCTTCTCAAGTGCACATGAAACATTCTCCGTGATAGATCATGTATTAGGTCATAAAATAAGCCTGAATACACCTAAAAATATTGAAATCACACAAATTATGTTTGTAACTACAATGGATGAAGTTAGAAATTCATAGCAATTGTAATTTACAAACATGTGGAAACATGGAAATTACACAACACATTTCTAAATAATTAGTGAGGAAAGAAGAAATCACATGGAAAATTAGTAAATACTTTGATATGAAAGAAAATGAAAAGGCAACATGGCAAAATTTATAATTCACAGTGAAAGCAGTGGTTAGAGGGAAATTTATAACTGTAAACACCTATATTAAAAAAGAAGGAACATCTCAAATCAATAACCTGAACTTCCACATTAAGAAACTAGAAAAGAAGAGCAAATTAAAACCCAAAGGAAGCAGTGTAAAGGAAATAATAAAAATACAGCAGAAATAAATGAATTAAGAATAGAAAACAATAAAGTCAGTGAAACCAAAATTTGATTCTTTGAAAAGATCAACAAAATTAATGAACAATTAGCTAGACTGACTAAGAAAGAAAGAGGACTCAAATTATTAAAAGAGGAAACATTACTACAGAACTGAATAAAAAGATTAAAAAGGAATACTATGAACAATTGAATGACAACAAATTGGATAATCTAGATGATATGGACAAAATCCTAGGAAACTAACAAAAACTGAAGTCCAAAATGAACAAACCTGATTCAAGAAGGAATAGAAAATCGGAACAGACAGATAACAAGTAAAGCTTCCCATAAAGGAAAGCCCAGAATGAGATGGCTTCGCTGATGAATTCTATTAAAGAACTAACATAAATTCTTCCAAAAAACAAAAGAGGAGAAAACACTTCTCAAATCATTCTGTGAGGCTAGACAAGCACATCACAAAAAAACGGAAACTGTAGACCAGTATCCTTCATAAAAATCCTTAAGCAAATATTAGCAAACTGATTCAGTAACATATGAAGAGGATTATATACCTTGACTGAGTGTGATTTATCCTAGGAATGGAAGGTTGGTTCAACATATAAAAGTCAATCAACATACTGCACCATAGTAATAGAATAAAGGTCAAAAACTACATGATTATCTCAATAGACACAGAAAAGCATTGGACAAACTTGAATACCTTTTCATGATAAAAACACTCAACAAACTAGAAATACAAGGTGTGATCAAACAATATGGTGAATGTTTAAATTTAAAAAAATTATTATAGTAAAAGGCACATTGCCATTAATCCCCCTCAAAATATTCCCTCTCATGTCCAACACATTTATTACATCATCCTTGCCATTTTCTGACGTAGTTCTGGAAGTCCTCTTTTGTGAGTGTCTTTAGTTGCACTGTTGTGGCTGTCTCGATATACTAAATTGATTCAAAACATTTACCTTTCATGGTCATTTTGACTTTGGGAAAGAGCCAGAAGTCGCACAGTGCCAGATCCGGTGAATAAGGTGGATGAGGATGTACTATAATGTTTTTACCCCAATATGACCTGTTCCCCTTTCCCAATGAAAAAAGAAAGAAAGAAAGAAATTGCCGTATACGAGAAGCAATGTGTGGCATGGAGCCTTTCCGTGTGATCAAAAGATATGGTGAATGTTGCTGCCAAGTGCCATCCAATGGAAAGGCAGGGATCTTCATACAGGAAAATGCATGTCGAAACTTAGTGACAGTGTGTGACAAGTATCAACTTGTTTGGTCCAGAGTTGGGTGTGAGCTATGGTTGAGAGAAGGTATGTTTTAAACTGTGCCATAAATTGTGGATCACGAATAATGTGTTAACATGAAATGAGCAAAATGTTTCATCCATCATACAACGCTCCGTGTCACACATCCCTTCTGGTATGGCAATTTCTGTCAAATAAAAACATTACTGTGTGTCCTCATCCATCTTATTCACCAGATTTGGCACCGTGCAACTTCTGGCTCTTCCCCAAAGTCAAAATGACCATGAAAAGTAAACGTTTTGAATTGATTCAGGACATCAAGGCAGCCACAACAGTGCAACTAAAGACACTCACAAAAGAGGACTTCCAGAAATGCTTCAAAAAGTGGCAAGAACGAGGAATAAGTGTGTTGGAAGAAAGGGGGAGTGTTTTGAGGGGTTAATGGCAATGTGTCTTTTACTTTAATAATTTTTTTATGTAAACATGCACCATATTGTTTGATCACACCCTAATATTTTGTGAATATTAGGTCCATGTAGTCTAACATGTAATTTAAGTCCAATGTTTCCTTATTGATTTTCTGTCTATATAATCTCTCCATTGATGAAAGTAGGGATTGACATACCCTATTATTATATTGTTGTCTATTTCTATCTTTAAGTTTATATCATTACTGACTCCAGGAATGCAGTGTCTTCACCACTTGATTGCATTATGTAGCATGAAATCCTTCCATGCCTCAGTTTCCTTATATAAAATAGGTATTATAATAATAGTATCTATTTTATGTGATTATTGTGGGGATTAAATAAAGGAATATGAAGAATCCATCAGATCCCCTCTTGCCCAATTAATTCTGGAAGTATCCTGATGAACTAAAGCTGGCATAGTATGTTTTTCACGAGGATCCCTGCTTGGAGTTCAAAAGTTAAGGCCTTTTAGAGAATTTTACGATAGTTATAGTTCAGTGTGGGGTTTTTTTTCTTATATATTTGGAATGGGTCTCGAAAACTGTAAGTCTAAATCTTGTATTGTTAGTAGAATCCTAAGCACTTAATATTACTAATTACCAATTAAGCCAAACACCAATTAAGTTATCTAATCTACCCTTGCTGGGCTCATGTGCCACCATCCTGCATATGCAATTTATACTTTTAATATAATGATGTTGACTCTCCAATACAGAATGATCCAAGGTTTCCAGGTCTTGATAAAATAATGCAAAAGTCATTAGCATTAGTGCCAAAGCTTCCCTCCCACACATGCCAGGAGGTTGATACTCTTTTTGACTGTAGACAGATGAATATTTATTGGCTCAAAAGTCATAATTAAGTAACATGGAATTGAAAATAATACAGGCTTTCCCAGTGACCCACCCCCACTCCAGTGTAATTCCAGAGATGCTCTACCATGGGAGAAAGAATTTGACATAAAAGAAGTCTTTGAAATATGAGTTAGGTGACTCAGTATGCTTTGAATTCAAATAGACTTTTACAGTTCACTAACAATGCTCAGCCATTTATTTACCATGTTGGTCATTTCAGTTATGATAATTTACCTTGATTTTTGTGTATTACTTATATAGCTGTTATGACCTAATTCACCAGCTCAGGAGACAAATTGAGCATATCTTGTATTCTTCAAATTCGAATAGCTTGATCTTCCATTCATCAGAATAACAAGAATCCAGGATCTTTCTAAGGGCATCCTTGTACTACATTATCTAAGAATCCTGGTATTCCTTCATTCTAGAGAAGCCCAGTCCTGATTCCAGATGCTTCTCAGAGAGAGAACTGGGGAATCAGATGAGGCTGCCAAATACCAAGGTTTAAAAATGACTTACTATTTTTGGTCCACACTCTGACGCATCTTTGCTGGTGCAGTGTTTCTCTTGCTGGTTCAGATTTATGGACAGATGTTATCAGTGCTTGGGATACTCAAAGCTGGTTCACATTGACATGTTCAGCTCTTATTCTCAAAGTAGGTCCATATAGTGCCAGTACCAGACCTTCTGGGAGTCATTCTAGGTGTTGCCATTGAGCCAGGAGAGCCACTCTGGACTGCTTTTTTGTGTGGGGGTTTTCCTCTTGGGTGCTTTTCACTTTCTTCTACTGCTAGTTGACCTCAGTTGGGATTATCTGAATCCAGCAGAGGCATCTCAGGATGTTGAATTTCAAAAGAAATGGGAGAGTGGTGGAATTGGCAGTGCTACTCTTTCCTCCCATAAGGCTTACTGTCTGAAAATTTCCTCGTTTTTCCCATAACGATCAGATCTACACATCAAATTGTTATTTGGAGAGGCCGCCTCTGTCAAGGCACAGAAAGGGCCTATTACTCTCCCCAAGGACAGCCAAGGCCTAATTGCCTAACTGAGAGGAGTCTTTCCAGTGATTCACAGAACAAGTTCTGTTGCAAGGCTACTTTGCCATATCCACCTAGACAAACATGCTGCAGCACCTTTTCGAAAGTATCTTCTGAAGGAAAGAAAAAATATTAATATTTCAGTAGACATCACACTATACAAGGGAGTCACAGAAGAAAATTCAGTGCAGACAAACTTTAAAGTTAGCCTGATATCTATCTGATTTAATCATGGTTCTGCGATTGACCAGCTATGTGTGCTCAAGCAAGTAACTTAATCACTTTGAGTCCATGTAATAGCTCAGTGAGAAAGCATTGTGCTTTAAGTAATAAAGAACTGAAAAATATCAGCTTGAACAAATTAGAGTTTTCATTTCTTCTTCCATAAGGAGAAGTCCAAAAGTTGGCAATTGCAGACATTGGTTCCATAGCGTAAGATAGTGGAGCTAAGGACTTTGCAATTCTCTTGGCATTTCTGTCTTAGTCACAAGATGGCAGTTGCAGATCTAGCTGGCATATCACATTCCAGGCAGTAGAAAGTAGTAAAGAATGGGAAGAAGTAGTGTCATTGCTTGTGTCAGGAAAATAAGAGCGTTCCAGAAATCCCCAGCCAACTTTGATTCATATTTCATGGGCCAGACTTGTACCACATGGCTTCTCCTGAATTCAAGAGAGTCTAGGAATGGGCATTTCAGCTTTCTAGACTCTAAAGCATACAGAGACACTGAAAAAAAAAAAGTAGAAACACATGTGAGATCAACCAACCTACAGCATTTGCACAAAAGTAAAAAGATGGAACTAAGGTAATAGCAGCAAGGATGGGTTAAGGTGGACTAGACCGAAGCTGGAATTAGCAATGCTCTTTGCTAACTGAGAGTGCCCAGTGATGGGGCGGGCACAGGGCAGGAACCATGTCTTATTTTTTAGTAGCCTCCTGAAGGGTGCAATGAAATTCTCAATATAAAAAGGACTGTCCAGAAAGATTGGTCCCCAAATGATGTTCAGAGTTGTGACTCTGCAGACATACTCGTACAGTATGACCCCAGACTTCTCTCCCAGCAGCCAGTCCTTGTGGAATAATGATAATTTCCTATTAGCCCTTGCTTGATTTTTAGCCAAAGTTTATGCCACAGTATTTTATTAGAGACTTTTTCCTGTTTTAGTTTTGTGTGCTTATGTCAGTGACGGATTCAAACAAAAATTCAATCACTTTGTATTTAAAGGCACTTTAATGGCATAAACGGGGTAGATACAGAGCCTGGTAACCTCTGGAATCCTCTCAGAGGTGTTGGTGAGTGAGCTTGATTTCTGTGAGAGCTGTTTGGTCAATCTTTCGGAGCCCCTTTTACATGGGTATCCTATTATTTAACAGGCACTTTAAATTGAGACCAGCATCCTGATTCTCAAGCAGCCCAGCTTTTATTGGAAGTCTCTGCCACATTTAAACATCTTTAATACATTTTAAAAATAGAATTGTAAAAGGCAGCAACCAGACTTCAAAGCATAGACATGTTGGCCAGAATTGTGAAGCTGGCGACAATTTTCGCTGGTTGTAAAGCTCGTGGAACCTCTTTCAATCCCCAGAACAATTGACGAGGAAGGGGTTCAGCATACTTTCCTCCCAAGTGTCTCCTGGATGGGCCATAACAGACCAGGTGTAGGGGACAGAGTTGGCAGGGAGATACTATCACACTTTAGGGGGGATATAGAAAGTACCAACCAGAGTAGTCAGACCGCAGCAGAGCCAAAAGAAACCAGACCAAATCATAAAGAAAGGAGGCGCAAGGAGGTACTGGCCATGCTTTCCAAATTTTGCTTTCTTGCATCTCTCATCTCCTGTCCCAGTCTTCTTTCTACAATGAAGACTTCACATACCCACTGCCTTCAGCACACCTGGCTACTCTGTTTTTTTGCACCCCCTGAACTCCGCACAGACACTTATTACAGTCTGGTGAATTGATATACTTACACATTGTATTCTGTTTCCTACTCCCAGCTTCAGACTCTGAACACCTTGAAATAAAGAGCTGTATCTTATTCATCTCGGGTACACAGCAAACCAAATATGTGGTTAAAAGAAGTTGAGTCTTCTGGGAGAATCTGGGCAAGAGGACCTGGGTTGGGGGGATTATCGAGGAAGGTTGTTTGAGTTTCCTTAGCCTAAGGCAGTGGTTCTGAGTGTGGAGGCTGGCACTCCAGGTGACTGGTGCCCACTGAAGTTCAAGAATCACTGACTTCAACATTCCGAATCTGTTTCCGAATCTGTAAAATGAAGCTAACAGTAGCAACTTCCAAGGGCTGTTCCAAATATGAAATTAAATGCTGTATGTGTAGTACTTGGTCCAGAGCCTCATACATATTCATCACGTAGTCAAATTGTTGAAGGGTGAATATTATATTTTGCTTTTGCTGGATTAGTGACTTTTGGAAAGTGTTCCCAATATTGGCGTCATCCCATGGTGCTTTTGAGTTACTCACACAATAGTTTCCTTTGGTTCCTCTAAATTTCCAAGTTCACCCTGTGAAGCCCTATCTTTTCAAAGTCCTTGTAACTCGGCCAGAGCCAAGTGCGAATCCCGTTTACCCCATTGGGTCCTCCCCCTTTCCCTCAGGCACTAGAGAAGATGGATCTCAGGCAGCAGTCACTATTTGTGCTGCACAGAAAACAAGCCTCTGGGCCCATCGCTACCTCAGTGGGAAAGGAAAGGGCCTCAAAGAATTGCTGCTCAAAGAGGAGTTTCCTCGGCATCCTCTGACAGGACAGGGAGGAGATCAAATGATTCTGGAGCCCCAGTGTTCAAACAGCCAATTAAGACATTTAAAGTTTTCCAATTGATTACCTTGAAGTGAGTCAGAATAGTTTAAAATTAGTCAACAAACCACATCCCTCCTTAAGGGAAACAGGCAGCCCCCTACTGCTTTACTTAATTCTACCAGGCTGCCAGCATTGCCCTCTCCCCACTCCACGAAAATCCAATTTAACTCCTCTGTGTTTGCTACAGCGAATGAGCCTCTCCTCCAAGACAGAAAAAATGCCTGTGAACCCATTTGGAAGTGGTGTCCCCAGATGGACTACTCATGAAAGTGCATGCGTGCACACATGCAAATATACACAACCTTGGAAACCTAGAGCATGTCTTCCCCCTTGGATCATAAGCAATGGGGAGGCAGAATTACAGTTTTCAAGGGCCATGTCTGCTCAGTATATCATGCATGGGGACAAAACATAACCAGGATGTAAAGCAGCTCCCTCTTTGCCAGAAGCTGCTACCACACAACACTCCATGTGGGTTCCGCTGAAGCACCACAGGGGTGGTTGAAAGCAACCAAGCTTCTGGAATTTCAGGCCAATGAAATCCCTGTCCTTTCACTCTCAAATAAATAAAGCTTTGAAAATTATCATTATTACTGTTCTTTGAATGAGTCCACATTGCTTCAGTGCTCCCCCTCCCACTGGTTTCCATTTGTTTTCCTGTCAGAGTCAGGTCTGTGAAGCTGGCATCTCCCCAAGCAGGGTGAAGATGTAGCTCGCTTCTCTGCTGGGCTGACCCTCCCTGGAGAGGCCCAGTGGGGGTGAGTTACCGCTTGGTGGGGCTTTTCTCATTAGCCCTTCAGGCAGCATGTATTGCAGCCTGGTCAGCCTTAGGCTCTAAGCAGAGAACTCCGAATATTTAACTAGAAATTAGAGGTTCTCCGAGTGTGACAACTAGTTTATTACCATCGACTCTGTTCTGTCTGAAATTGGCAGAAATGGGAAAGGGGAGACTGCTCCACTCAGATTACTGGGTAGAAGGAAACAGCCAGAGAAGTGGACAATAATTGAATCCTTGGTAGCACTATGACTCAACCTCTGTCAGCTGACTAGCCACCTAAAACAAGTACTGGAAACAAGTTGGAAAAGGGCATCAGCTGAACAAATAATGTGAAGTCAGTAAATGCCAGAATATCATTGTTGCAATAACATATTTTTCAGTTGACTTGGTATTGCAGGATAAAAGATAGCTAAGAAATGGCCCCTGCCCTCCAGGAGCTTATAATTCAATATGGGAAATAAGACACCAATACAAATAACATCCTCAAACCAGAAGTACATGAGATCAAGGTGAGAGATTTAAACAAAAATACCATGGGAATTCATCAAGAGAAGAGAAAATTCCTGCCTGGTCAGGGATTGCGAAAGTTATCATGGAGGAGGTATTTGAAATACAGTAGTATTTCAAGAGGCAAAATATGAGAGACCCTGGTGTTTGCCTCCTTATGTTGTTTGTCTTCCCAATTCACTTCTTTCCTAGAAGAGCCAGCCGCCCAGTTTAGAAATTAACAATGCAGATATTTACTTTTCTAGTATTCCTTGAAAACAAGAATATGATCTTTTGACTCAATGTTGGCTAACGTACTGAAGAGGAGTTGGCTAGGGGGCCTTTGGGAAATTTTTATGTCCTGATTAAAAAAACAAACAAAAAATAGCAACTGTCTTCCTTCCTGTCTTGATCATTGTCACTAAGGATATGATGCTGGAGTTGTGGCTACTGTATTGGTATCTGGAGGGAAGACAAGAAAATTGCAGAGAAGCCAATTTTCATCCCAGAAATAATAACCAACCCTAAAGATCCCTACTTTCAAATTCCTTTTTACATTCAAGAAGAATTTTTATTTGTCAAGCCACTTCTAGTTGGATATTCTGTAACCTAAAGCTGAAAGCTTCTGAAATGATTCACAAAGATGAGGGAATTCTATTCAGACAGGGTGAACTTAATGAGCAAAGAAATGAGGTAACACCAAGTAGAGCATGCTTATTTTGGCAGATGCTTATAGTATATAGAGAAAACTAACATAAAGTAAGGCTGGAGAGTAGGGGCCACATTCCTGAAGAATTCTGTGACTAAGATAAGGAACACAATTTTATTCCGAAGGCAATAGTGGAAGATGCATTTAAGCAAGTTACTACCCTTACAGAGCAATGGGGAAGTTAATACTCTGGCAGGGATATAGAGAAAGAGGGTTGAACTGAAGAGAGACAGAGGTGGGAAAACACGTAGGATTTCTTTTGCAAAGAATCTAACTCAGGAGTTATCAAGCATGTGTTCACATTATGCTCCCCCGAGGAGGTTTAAAAAAAAATCTACTGAAATCCAGATTTCTCCCTCAGAGCTACTGATTCACTTGGTCTGGGATGGGGAGCTGGCATTTTGTTGTTGTTGTTTAAGCTAACCATATGATCTATAGCCACTGTTGAGAACCCCTAGTGCAGCTGAACTGAGACTGGGGCAAAGAAAAAGAAGAGACAGACCTGGGAGAGATTATGGAAGCAGAATGGGCAGGATATAGGGGACAAAGAGAGAGGAAAGAGTCAAAGACTTCAAAGACCTCTTTCAAGATGGGGTGACTGGGAGAATGGCAGTGCTTTTTACAGAAATGGAGAGGCCATGAAAAGGAGCGAGTTTAAGGAGGAAAAGTCGAATTGGGGAAATACTGAATTGGAAATGTTAGGAACAAACTGTGCTCTGGAGAGGATTAAATTAAAATTACAAAGTTTTGAATCACCTACACTGGGAGATCATTGGTGTTTTGGAGATGCTGACTCCCAAGGAAGGAGTGTAGGTAGACAGAAGAGAACCAAGTGCCAAACCTTGGATATTAAAGAGAAAGGCTAAGCAAAGAACACCCACAAGGATTCACGTTAGAAGTTAAAATCGAATTCCCCACATTCACTGAGACTGACATATTGATGGACAGGTAGCTGGTGGAGATTAGACATCAGGATATTATGCTGGTATTGTTGTTGATTAATTTAGGAAACTGCCCACCCTTCCTATCCAACCATATGGCTGAGCTGTAACATAAAGTTATCTGTCCTGCCTCATCTTCATAGTAGAAAACAATAATAAACAACTTCTAAGAGTGAATTTGATATTAAATTGATAAAAAAACAATGAACAAAGTTTTCAAATGCTATTCTTGAATAAGTGTCATGCTTCCGAAGAAAAAAATTAGACTTTGTTCGCGTGCCCCACCAGTGAGGCCACATGGTCTGACAAACAGCAGATGAGGATTAGGAAGCTGAAACTTTTTTTCCTCATAAAAGCTTAAATGAAAATATCTAAATCCCTTCCTTTATCTTTGTCTCAAACTTTCTTAATGAAGAATTGGACAAATGCAAATTCCAGAACTCTCCAGTTGTTTGTGATAGTAAATATGATAATTGTGCGATTAGTGTTATTTAATGGCATTCATATTTACATGTTAGTTATTAATATTACTAAGATATTTAATACTGATTCAATTAATAGTATTCATTATAATGTTGTATCACTGTCATGTAGATAGAGGCAAGGTTTTTTTTTCATCAAAACTTCTTGGCCTCTGTAACCCTCTTAGTGTAACCCTCTTAGTGTAACCCTCTTCACCATACTTAGTTCAAGCAGGTAGAATGAATCTACTTTAGATTGTATGGAAAATTGTTACCATTATTTTGCTTTCCCTCAGCAAACCATATAATGGGTATAAAAGGCGGTGGTGAAGTTTGTGGGATAATGGGGAATCACTAGCATATTTGTGACAGTAGAGTTTCAGGCAATTCCTGTTGAAGTAAAGAAAGAAACTGCTGAAGTTATCGGATACTTTATACTTCAATTTCAGTATAAAATTCAAATGTCCCAAACTTTGAAGGAAAGGTCTAATGAGACATAACCCATGGTCCCAATTTTACTGTACAGTAGTAATTGCTTCAGTGTAACGTGTTCACAAACTTGAACTTCTTTAGGCAAAATTTCTAATTAGGTTTTCTATCTAGGGTAAATGTACATTTGCTTAAAATCTGCCACTCATCCGAAATACAAAAAGATAAATTATGGCTACAGCTAGGGTTAATGATCTTTAGTTCTCAAAGTTGGTTGTTATAATGGTTATATGACTGAGAAAAAGATAGCTAAATTCATGAGTTTCTCTGGAGCCTTCTTATGTTCGTGCATGACCTTGGAGGTCCTTTCCAACTCCATAAGCCTAGGATTCCACAAGGAATTGTACCTGGTGTACTCTCACTGCTGTCTTAAGGAAAGAGCAGTTTGGCTGAATTCCAGCTTATTTTTTACTTTCAAAACTACTTACATTAGTTTCATATAGTAGAATACTTTCAGCCATTAAAAATTGTTTTTTCAAAAGAAAACTTAAGGACAAAGAAAAATACTACATACCACAAATACACACACATTATGTATACTGTAATATTGCAATTTTATCTTTAAAAAGTCTGTAAAATTCTACCAAAATGTTGAATAAGTTATAAAGGTTAGCTCTAGTAGGCAGAATAATGATTTTTAAATTTTCTATTTATCAGTAATTTCATGGAGCATGTGGAACATATTTTGATCAGAAAACTTGTTGAAATACTGATGTAGTTTACCCAACTCTTATTTATAATCAAAAACCTTAGGTACTATGGAAAGCTATCAACACACACACACACACACACACACACACACACACACACACACCTTAAGATAAAATCCTTAAACATTAATAGTGTTTTGAAAAAGGGCATATAGAAATGCCAAAGTCAAGTTTCCTTGGACTTGAACTTCACAGAGCAGAGCCATGATAGTATTTGCTTCAGGCTACAAAATTATACAGATGCTGGAACATAGTTGGGTCACTTGGAAGACAGAGATTGGCAAAGCAGAAGTTCCCACTTAGAAAGGACTTTGTTCTCCTTCATTCATTCAGTCTGATTTCATGAGTTGATTTTAAACAGTCCTAGACAATTTTTCATCACCTGAACAGGGTTCTCTGTCAAGCTGCTGACAAACACTCCCATCTGGAAGGACAGGTTTCCCCAAGTGAATCAAAACCAGCCATTTGGCATAGGAAGAACCACATGACAGCAACTATCCTGCTCTTGGGGGTGGTCTGCACATCTACTTGTCGCTGAGCAATAAGGAGAGACTTTTCCAGCGGGTGTTAAATCAGTCTTGAGGTTCTTACACAGAGAGAGAGAGAAAAAAAATCCTTCCCATAGTTTAGACACAAAGAAAGGACCATCTTTCCCCACTTCTTCCTTTCTGTCTAGGCTTTTGTGACTTTTTCCTATCAAAGTCTCCCGTAGATGGTCACTTGATCCAGACATGCCCAGTACATTCCAGGGAAAGCCTGGCCCAAAACATGTCATTCATTTACTAAGTCAAAATGGGTTAGACTTTTTAGCACTTAATGAGGAAAGACTTCTAGAGTCAGCCTCCCATAATTTGGGAGATTCAAAAGATAAAACTGACTTGTGTAGAGTGTTATAGACGAAACTTCAGAGCCTAATTGAGAAGGAGTGAGTTATGCAGGAAGCCAACAGGCAGATTAAACATTCACTGTCTGTGCTTCGTAGCATTGACCATGGTTGAATTTTGTTAATTCACTAATTATGTGTTTAATGCCAGGCTCCATGCTAAACTGTGAGCATGTGAGGGTCATGGGGGCAGGGACCTGGTATTCCTTTAAGCCTCGCATGGGTGCACGTTGCAGGCTTTAAAAAAGTGTCTATTAAATGGGTTATTTTGGCCTCTGACGTGGTCAGAATGGGAATAGTAACAATTTCGTGTGCAAATAGCTATCTAGTTATCTAAATTACCAGAAACATCATACAAAAATCTCTGCATATGCAAAGTACTCTGTTAATGAATAAAACAGCAACCAAATCATATATTCTCTCTGAAATTCAACATGTAAATTTGATTTATATAATAATCACTAATAATAATAATAATAATAATTTTTTTAGCATTTCTGTGATCCAGGCTCTATGTTAAGTATTTCACCTACGGATTCTCACTTAGTCCTAATGATCCTGAGTTCTCATCCATGTACAGACAAGGCAGTTGGGACTCATAGTGGAGAAGGATCTGCCCCATGCCTTGCAGTTCTGACACCTACCCAGCTCTGTCTGACCTCAAAAGCCTGTGTGCTTAAGCGCAATGCTGTACTCTCAACTGGATTTACATTAAGTATCATACAGTCTTAAAGATTTTATATTTTTTCATGTAGTCAGGAAACTTTCACTGAGTGTCTATTGTATGCAAGTAATTGGGGATTAAAAACATTGAGATAAGGGTCTCAAGGAGCTCACAAGTCATAATAGGAGAAAGTCTATGATTTTAAAGAAATAATTGCAATACTAGAGTAGATCTGTTATTCTAGATATGTAAACCACAGCAAGGACACAGCCAATTCTAACTGGAGGTCGGAAGAGGTTTCTTAGAGGAGGTGACCCTTAAAATAAGCCTGCAGAAATGAGTGGGATTTTGACATGCAGCTAAGGATGGGAAAGCAATCCAACAGAAGGAACACGGAGGAGCATGACGTTGCTTAGGAGCTGCAAATATTTGTCATGGCCGTATCAGATGGTACCAGGAGGGGAGGAGAGAGGAGAACCACAGATAGGAGCCTCTATGTCAGTGGATTCCAGAGGGTGGTCCAGCATCATTACTGCCTGGGAACTTCGTAGAAATGCAATACTTGATCCTTATTGACACCTGTTGAATCAGAAACTTGGGATGGGCCCAGTGACCTGTGGCTTAACAGTCCCTTCAAGTGAACATGATTGAGAACCGGTGGTCCAGGTCATAAGTAGTCAGTTGAGAAAGAGCTAGAGTTTTTTGTTTTGTTTTGTTTTTTTCCCCTACATGTTGCGTAGTTAGGGCAAATTGTCTTAGATTGTCAGGGAGGTGGGCTTTTCTTAAAAACCATTTCAGAAGTCTTTTAACTAGATTGTTCATTTTCAGAATTTGTTCATGAAAATAGCAATTCAATAATCCTTGATGAGGCACAAGTGGTTTCCAAGCCCCTGTTGGTGACCTGCATGGAACCTAAAGATGCCCTTTCATTGTGGGACATTATGGGAAGAAAATGAGTGTGCATGATGCCCAGATGGTAGACCGACTTTATTACTCTTCATATGACAAGTCTGTAGGAAACAGCATATCATATTTTTGGTTTATGTTGAGCTATAACAACTTATTATTTCCAAAGATTAAATTACAGTCTAGCAAAATGAAATGGGCTACATGGTCTCTTCTTCATGGAATCACATTCTAGTGGCAATTTTGAAATGTGGAAGGTAATTGAAAACAGAAATAGTTGCATTCCTAAGAGATTTTGGACGTAGCATCTGATAGTTTGCTCTACAGTTGTACAGAGCTACCGATCCCAGAGTGCCTTCGTTGGGCTGCTGACCTCTAAAGGATGATCCAGTAAGTAACTTAGAGCCACAAACTTTACCTTGGTAGATTTGGTACATGAAGATAAGCAACTGGCAGGTGAAAACAAAATGCCAGTGAAGTCCTGGATTCTCAAAGAGAGGGCTGGTTACTGACACTGATTATGGCCAAAATCTGTCACTGACATAAGTGAAAAAGGAAAATCCACTGTAATGTTGCTTATTGTCATGCAAACCAAACACCACACTGAGCAAGGATCTTTTCTTTCTGTTTAACTTACAGATACTGATGTGATATACGAGTCCATACATATACCTTGTGGCTCTTACCAAACACTGTCCATTCACCTGCTCTACAATCTCACGGCCTCTTGGCTTACCTGAATCTTTTCACGTTAACACTCACCTCAAGTACCCACCTTCTGCAAATCCACTCTTACTAGTCTGATCCATTAGTTCCATCTTGGCAATTTCTATTGCATTTGTTATTTGTGCTAGCGTTTCCCACATTCCACCCAATTTTTATTACCACCTTTACAAGCTTTGTTATACTATATCACCTGTTCTATCATTTACATGATACTTAGAACTTTTCTTTAACTTGATTCCTTGTTTGCTAAAATAAGTGTATTGAAAGTTAATTTGATATTGATGCTATAAATGCTAAATCAGCCCTTGCCAAGAACTAGAAGGCACACATTTAATACACATTAAAACAAATATGTAACTATTTAAATAAAAAATATTTTATCAGTGGAGCCCTTTAAATGATCATGCTTATCACCATTTACCTTACAATAGAGTTTAGGGCAAATTCTCCAATGTCCTATGGCATGGGTTCTCAAACTGTGGGTCCTGGACAATCATCATTGGAAACTTTTTAAAAATGCAAGTCTTTGGGGCCACTCCAGGCATATTGAATCAGAAACTCTTGGGACGGGGCCATCAATCCATGTTTTAACAAGTCCTCCAGATGATTCTGATGCA
This sequence comes from Rhinolophus sinicus, assembly GCF_057876585.1. Classification (NCBI taxonomy): domain Eukaryota; kingdom Metazoa; phylum Chordata; class Mammalia; order Chiroptera; family Rhinolophidae; genus Rhinolophus; species Rhinolophus sinicus. The sequence goes on along the minus strand of NC_142517.1, from coordinate 163,586,765 downwards.
ATACCAAAGTTTGAGAACTACTGGATTAAAGAATAGATTTTATTGCAGAAATTCATATGTAAGGGTCAGTGGGAAGAAGCACTGGTTCCCTGTTACTCCCATCCTCTTCCGGAGAGGTGCTGGGGCAGCTGCTGCTGGACATGCAGTGGGTCTGCGACTAGTGGAGGCATCTGGCCCCATTTTTGTTCTTCGTTCTTAAAATGCAAGCATGGGAGCAAACCTGTCGGGGGACAAGGCAGTTGAGGTTTGTGCCAACTATTTCCAGGAGTTGCCTGGGAAAACCAGTTGCCTACCATGTGTGGGAAGTTGCATCCACTCCTGCCAGGGACAAGGAGCCATAATTCCCACGAGAAACTAAGAAGTTCAGGTGCAGCCTCATCCTGGGGAGAAGGAGGCACTCCACAATGCCAGCTGCCTCACTTGTGGACCATTCTGAGGCAGCTCCCAGGTCCCCTGTCAGGTATCCTGCCCAGTGCGCTGTACGAGACACAATCACTGCATGCTTTGGGAAACACCACCCCTAGACATGTATATAGATTTCTCTGTGCTATTACCTTCAAACCATGAAGCAACTCTTCTATTGGCATTTAATTTTCAAAACTTCTTTGTGTTTTGTTCCCAAGCTCCTTCGTGTTTTCCTTTGTCTTCTCCATGGCCCTGAGATAAATGAGAAGTTTAGTGATTTGTTCGAGTTCATACATTTAGTTAGTGGTTGAGAGGGTGAAAATCCATGTCTTGGTTCTTAATGAGGCATTCTTCCAATATTAAGCCATAATCAAAATGGGTGCTTTATCACACATGTACGGCATATTTCCTTACTTTCCACCCTTACCAACATGTAGAAGGATAATACTATATGCACGATTTCTTTAAACTAAATTTACCACAGTACTCCCCCCTCAAGAAGTATTTACCAAGCGTTTATATTGCCTATAGAGGAAAGTTATTTATAAGTAACTTATAAAGAGGACTTACTTGACCGGCCAAGATGATTTTTCTTCTGAATTACATCCTAATATGTATAGCTTTCTTGCTCTCAGCTTATTCCACTTGGAGCTATGCCCAGCACAATTTACGTCTATGAACTGCTGAACATTTAAGCAAATTAAGTGTCCAAAAAATCAAACACAAATTGTATCTTGGTAATTTATGCCTTCATAAAGCAAAACACATACAGTGTGTTGAGCACAGGCCAGATTTATAGCTCCACTGGTTAGGGAAAATGAATAGACTTCTTCTGGAGAATGTGTTGAAAACCGCGCATGTGTGTTTAATTCTTGACCGTGGAGATTTTTCCCCAATGATATTTATCTTACAAATCATCTTCAATGCTAATATGCAATGTAAACTGAGAATGGGAAAGATGAACCAGAAATCTGGATGGAGATTTAGAAGCCAGTGAACTTTCACCAGAGCCCAAAACAGGCAGGCAACTGAACACCCCTGGATCTTCCGATCTCCCTTCTCTGTCCTCACACTCTCGGGTTATGCCACCCTCTCTTTATAGTGTAAGCTAAGCAATTTCACTTCAACTTTGGAAGATAGAAAGTGAGAAAATAAATCAAGAGTAAACAAAGAAGTTAAGAGTTGATTCAGATCTCTACAGATAAAGTGCCCAAGTGAGAGCACAGTGCAGGGCACAAGCATATGTTCAGAGAAGTCAGAGGAACAGGTTTGAATCTCAGCCTCTCTACTTACTGGTTGTGAGTGCATATTTCCTTATCTGCAGATGGAGATAACAGAATCTACTTCAAAGATATGTTGTTTGGATTAATGAGATAATGGTTGGATGGTAAGTGGCCTCTAAGGTATTTCTCAGTGATCCCCACCTCCTGGGATTCACCTGCTCTTCTTGAGTATCGACTGGACCTAGTGACTCACTTCTAGTGCATACGTAGAATTGGCAAAAGTGATGGTGTCATTTCCAACTTGCATTTACAAAAAGGTTCAGACTTCTGTCTTGCTTGTCCTTTCTTGCTCACTTTGATGAAAGCCAGCTCTCATGTTGTGAGCTGTCCTATGAGAAACCTGGGTGGTGGGAAACTGAGGGGGCCTCCAACCAATAAGCAGCAAGGAACTGAGGCGGTTGGTCCAACAGACCAGGATGAACTAGGTTTGGCTGGCCACCACAGGAGTGAGCTTGGATGTGGATCTTCCCCATTGAGCCTTAAGGTGACAGAGAGTAGATACCTTGATTTTAGCCTTGAGAGGCATTAAGTTTGCACCAAGATTCCTGACCCACCCAAACTCTAGAAAATAAATGTTTGTTGTTTTAAGCTGCTGAATTTGGGAGTATTTTGTTATCCAGCAATAGCTACCTAACACAGGTTGTAAAGTACTCAGCACAGTACCCGGCACAGAGTATATTTTCTGTTAAGGATTGCTATTGCTATTATTACTGACTGCACATGAAGATTATATACTGATAATTTAATCACTTCTCTCTAGGCTTTCAAATAAAGAAGGTTTGGGACACAAAGGGTCTGCTAATTTATGGACGGTGTTTTAGCTTAAAATAATGAATGGTATGCTTCTAGAAGAACAGAGTTTATGGCAGTGGCATGAGATAGTATGTCACTTATTAAGTTGAGAGTCACCATTTTGCAGTATGTCCCAATCCTGAGGTACTCTGGGATAAATCAGTCCTATCTAAGCTGTCGAATACAGACATTTTTACTGCAATTCACTATGGCTAAAATCTCAGATAGCTGCAAAAGATCCAATCTTATGAAACCTGCTTAATTAGAAACCTGACATTGAGACCCTAAAATGTGTTTTCTTTTGGAAAAAAGCCACAGTATAATTGAGTATGTAGTGGACAAACCAAAGATATTTCAATCCAAGATCAGATTTTTGTTGTTGTTATCAAAGGCAAATGAAATTTATCCTGAATGAATAACCAAAACTATGGAAACAGATTTATGTACAAGGATGTTCATTGCAGCATTACTTACAAACATGAAAAAATGGGAAACAACGTAAATGTTCAACAGGGGACTAATTGAATGATTTGTAGTGTGCTCATACATTGGAATACTATGAGGCTATTAAACATGTTTCATAGGAATATTTACTGACCTGGGGAAATGCTCATAAAGTATTGTTAAGTAAAAAAAAAAAAGAATATAAAACAATTTGAATGGTGTGATCCAAGTTTTGAAGGGAAAGAAAGTATAATTGTGTGCACATGTGTAAATGAAAGAGTTTTCCTAGCCTTTCCTTTGTCCAACCTTCCTGCTCACTGACACACACACAGTTTATTTCCATTTCCTGCCAAAGTTAAGTCTTGTTGCAATTGCTGTTGTCAAAGAAAAACAGAGAAGTACAGGAAAGAAAAAAAAAAGAAGAGGGCAGGGAATCAGCAAAAGGAGTAATTTTGTTTACGTAGTGGGAGAGGCGAGAGGGGAAGGAACAATAACAGTAAAGGGCAGCAGGTAGACTTGGAGCTGTTGAAACTGTGCCTTTTAACTGCAGACCCCTGATAGACTGAACCACTGGGTTACAGTTTCATACGTGTGACAAATGAACAGAAAAGACGGAGTAAATACACCCCTTTGTTAGCCTCTAGGGGATATCCAAGACCACCTTCATACCCCAACGCCATTCCTCCCTGCAAAAGAGTCTAAATTGAAGGCAAGAGGATCTATGTGTATTCAGCCCTGGTGCTGGGGAATTGTTCTTCAGTGTAAGGAAGAAAGAGTTTAAACTAGTTACTGTGGACCATGACTTCATCTTGAATTCATTTCTCCTTTTTCTGATATGAAGTTGGTGCAATAAGACTCAAGATGCTTCCTACATGGGAAGTGCCCTGCATGGAAAGGCCCCAGGCAGAGCCGCCAGAAGCAGCTGAGCTCTAGGCCTTGTGAAGAATTTATCTTCTTTGTTGTGTTCTTCCTTGAGCTCTTCTTTGTTGCTTGTCTTTATTCACCAGACAATTGATAAACTAGCAATGCATCTCAACTGAGCAGGAGGACCAATGAATCAGAATCTGGCCCCACCTGGGAATCTTGCTCAGACACAGATTCTGATTCAGTAGGTCTGGGGTGAAGCCCAAGAGTCTGCTCTTCTAATGAACTTCCAGGCAAGGCCAGTGCAGCTGGTCTGTGGATAATACCTAAAGTATCGAGATATATGAGGATTGAGTTTAGGGTGTGTGCGTAGAGGAAATAAACAGAAGACGCTGCTGCACCTGCTTTTGGTGTTGACCTTGGACTACAGGCACACAAGGAGACTTGGGGGTTTTCTTGGGATTCTATCTAGGTTATTCTAAAGCTTCTAAATGAGGGTGTTGCTTTCAAGTCTTATAATAGTGAATAATGTGTTTCTCCTGGAGTGCCTGCCCTACATAGTTCCCCCAGTAACTGAGGGCTGCAGTGTTAGGTAATTCAGTGATCCAGTGGTAACCTTCAGCTGGTGGAGTCATAGATGCTTTTAATTTTCTCTTTTATGCTGCGTCTTTCTTATTTTCTCTAACATATTACTTCTTAATTGAAAAAGATCAAGGTTAAATTTCTTAATTTGTTTCTTATTGAAGAATCTCTTTGGCTTTTGTTGGCAAAATGTAGATTTTTTTTGTTGTTGTTGTTTAGAAAATGTGCTGTTCATGTTTTTTTATGAGCTTTGCTTTCTGGGAGCATCTAATGATTGGCTAGCAAATAAGGATGACAAATAGAATGGCACTGGTTCCACTTGACAAAGACTCAAGAGGAGTTTTCAGCATTATCAGAGTTAAGTCCACAGAAGAGAGAACCTGTTTATTTTTTTCCCCATTGAGGAAACAAGGAAAGATCAGTGTGGGGACAGAGCCCCAGAGAACAGTTTCCAGGCTCTCGGCCTCACATGGAAAGGTGTTGGCTCAGGTAGTAAATGGCCATCAACTGTGATTGGATGGCCATCAGCTGTGGCTAGTTGGCAGTCAGCTGTAACCAGTGAGCCGTTGGCCATTAATATAACTGCTGTGGTGTCGTGCGGGGCGGCCTGCGGTGTCTCTGGTCCCGCTCCCCACATAAGAACGCAGGATACGGTGAGGCCAACAAGGAACACCCATGGAGCCATAGGTAGGGGAGCCATACCACCACGGTCTCACTGGAGGCTGGGCCCACCGGACACCGACCTGCCATCCGCTTTTCCGCCAACCGACCGACCAACGACTCTTCTCCACTCTCTCCTCTGTTCCTCTCTCTCGGCTCTCCTTGGCTCTGCTCGGCTCCTCGGCAATCCTCGGCAGTCCTCCGTAGTCGCAGCAGTTATACCAGCGGCCAATTGGCTAACCGGCCACAGCCGACGGCCATTCACCACCCGAGCCAGTACCCCTTCACGTGAGGCCGAGAGCCTGTAAACTACTCTCTGGGGCTCTGTCCCCACATGTGGCTACGCTAGCAGCAAGTGGGGGCTAGCAAGAAGATGGTGGCTGAGCTAGCAAGCGCAGATTGCTGTTAAGACAGTGTGGGTTGCAGACAGTGTGGCTCCTGCTTCCTGTGTCTCCAACCAAGCCGCCAGCGAGGATATAGTGGTATGACTCCCCTACCTATAGCTCCGTGGGTGTTCCTTTTTGGCCTCACCATGTCCTGCATTCTTATGTGGGGAGCGGAAGCTGAGACCCCGCAGGCCACCCCGCATGACAATCAGTTTGTATTTCAGCAGAAGGATTGAGACTAGCTTAAGAAAATCATTTCCCAGTGGTAAATGTGCTTAAATAGAGAAGGGGATTATCAAGGGAGATTTGTAATCTCTATCCTTGCAGACCTTTAAAAAATCTTTATGTATGAATTATCAAATTTGCAGATGATGTGTGGGATATGCAAAATCCAAAAATGATATATCCTTCTCACTTATCATATTTGGGCCACTTCCATTTACCAAAACTTAGCATGAAGTCAGGGCGTGCAAACTAATGCTAGTAATCACACAGGAAAAATGTAGTTAGAATCCCCACTGCTACAAATAGCTTAAATAATGCAATCCAAAAGCAAATATAAGTGATTTTTGGTTAACCACAATTTGGGATTACCCACACCACTGCTCTATTAGTACAAGTAATTGAAAATTGACTCTGCAATCAATCCCCATTGCTTTGATTTAATTCAGGTGAATTCCTCACCAGGGCCAGGGGAATACTCTCTGTGGCTTCACAAAGCCCCTTGTGGCCTGAAGGATCTTTGGTTATGATTTTGAAAGGTGACAGATTATTCACAGCAAAATTATTCAAGGCAAAGCAGTTAAACTTTCCCCTTTGATACTAATATACTCTCGTTAAAATTTAAATAAACTTTAAATTTTATTGAATCAGTGTGAAATCTATATATAAGTTGCTTTAGTCTTTCTGGGATCTTATGAAAGACTGAAAAAATAATACCTTTTCTTAAGGATCTGTTTCTCCATGATTATGACATGCTGATGCCATCCTAAGAGGACAGTGGCATATCATGGTAAACACTGACTCATCATCTTCTCCATCTCATCACAGACCCGATCTTCCTGTTAGGAATCCCATCCAGTGACAAGAACCACCATCTACCCACTCTAAGATAATACTGGAGAGCCATCTTTTTTTGCTCACCCCCCTCCATATACCACACACACCTTACTAAGATCAGCCAATACTACCTTTTAAATATCTCTTCAATCCATTCTCTTCCCTCAGTTTCCACAACCAGGTTCAGGCTACCGTATTTTCTCATCTGACTCCTTCTACAACTCCCTAATGGGTCTCTACTTCTAGGCTCACTATTCTCTCCCCCCATCCAGTCCAGGCTGCGTATGTCAGCCAGATTTAATCTTTCTATACAGAAAGTCTAATGGTGCCACTCCCTGGCTTAAAACTCTTTAATGAAAGACTACGAGTAAATGTTCTGTGATCCCATTTGTAGCGACAGAACATAGAACTGTGGCAGCCTAGGACTGGGAGGATCGGGGGAAACAGGAAGTGACTACTCTTAATAATCGGTATGGAGCGTGGTGAAAAGGTCCTAAAATTCATTGTGTTGATGGTTGGACAACTCTGTCAATATATTAAAAACGATTAAATTGTGCACTATAAATAGGTGAATCATATGGTGTGTAAATTGTATCTTCAAAAAAATGTTATTTAAAAAAAAAATCTTCATTGGCTCTCCATTGCTCTTTGCGTAAAGCCCCAAATTTTTGACATGGTCTATGATGCTCTCGATGATTTACCCGCAGCCCCAGTCTTATACATGTCCTACACTCATGCACTTTACGCAGCATGGATTTCTTTGGGTCCCTTAAACATAGCATCCTCTATCTTGCCTCTGGCTTATTGTACTTGTTGTTCCCTCTGCCATTTTCCCCACACCAATCCCCCCAACTTTCACCTGGATAATCCTACATATTTTTAATGCTCAGTTTAATTATTACTTACTTTTAGAAGCTCCCCTGAATCTTGTTGTTTGGATGCTCCTTCTATGATCTCCTTGAAATCTGTGCTTGTATATGGATGTGCATTTGCTTGTTTTCTTTTCTAACTCCTAACTGTAAGCTCAGTGAGCTGTCAGAGACAATGTCTATTGTGATCACTTAGAGTCTAATACAGTGCCTGGCACATATTGGATATGAAATAAATGAGAAACTTGAATAAAAGGATGAATTACATATTCAAGTTTTGTTGAAAGACTATCTTTTTTTTTTTTTTTTTTTTTTTAATTTCCCACTAGGATTATGTACCCAATGTGAGCCTGACTTATCGAACAATGATATATATGTGTTGCTTCTGTTTCTTCACCAGCTATATACTGGAATCTCTCTGTAATTTTCATAACGCTAATAAACTCCACCTCAAAAGTTACCTACCAAAAGGCAATTACTAAAGTCAACGAGTGACTTTTCATAGTTTTCATTTTCCCTGTTTTCAGCCATAGATGTTGTCTCATCTACGTAAGCCAGTGATTCACAAAGTGGGGAACCAGGACCAGCAGCAGCAGCAGCAGCAGCAGCAGCAGCAGCAGCAGAAGTGTGAGCACCTAGGGCCATGTTTAGAAGTGCAGATTGTTGGGGCTCACCCACACCGAGTCAAAACCTTTGGTGGGTACTGCCCAGCAGTCAGTGTTTGAACAAAGCCCTCCAGGTGATTCCGATGCGTGCTAAAGTTTGAGAACCACTGTCCTTAACTTGCTTTGGTGAGCTTGACTTTTCTTGTCAAAGCAAGAGGTAGACAGAGCAAGCCAGACAGCAAGCTCCCATAGCTGCTCCTAAGGCAGCTAATTACAAAAACCTTATAATTTGCAGCTGATGGTCTTTCTTTCACCTCGCACTGGCTGCTAGGTGGTACAGGTTAGGCATTACGGATTTTCTGATGCACAGTTTCTTTTCCCTTACCACAGCCATGATGGTGGCAAAAATAGCAGGTATACATTATTTAAGAACTCTCTAGTTCACAAACTCAATATAATCCCTTTTATTTATAACCCAAGTTCATCCTTTTAAAAAAAAAATCTTATCCTTTACACTCTGCATAAACCTCTCTCCAACTCTTCCCCAGACCTTCACAGATGGTGGGGCTGGCTAGATCACAGGCTACCCCATTCTTAATTATAATTTACTTTATTTATATTTGCTTTTTCTCACTAATGTGCCATTAACACAAGGAAGCCATGCAAGTGGCACCACCAGGCAGCGTAGCTTTTGTGGTTGACTTCATCTGGACTCTCCTCCATTTGATGGAACTCAAACAGTGATATGCTAGAAGTGCCCACTTCTACCTTCCTGAAAATTTCACTTCTCTTGACATCTGTGATGGTGATTTTCTTTCTACATTGACTACTTTTATGCTGGTTCTTCCTTCTCCTGCATTTCACTGGGGACCTTTCCCAAGTTTTAATTAGATTTCAATCTTTTATCCATGTACACTCTGTTTTAGAGAAGTCACACATTTGGCTATCATTTCTATTTAAATGACTCACAAACTATATTTCCAGTTCTCATTTCTTCCAAACTTCAAGCCCATATAGTCAATTATCTGATGGCTATTTCCAGGTAAGTGTTTTATGATTTCTTCAAATTCAACAATTTCTAAAATCCAACTTGTTTTTCTCTCACCCTATCCCATTATGCCAGCATCCCTTATTAGTTACCACAACTCACCTAGAATTTTCCTTGAACATCCTATCAATTCCCATTTTCACTACTCTTGTCCATTGCAACTTCAGTAGCAAAGATGTCCTAACAGACTTTTTCGCCTTTGTTCTTTTTCCATATCCCCGAACCGTATTCCTTGTGTTCAGTGAGGCTGTTTTACTCCCTGGCACAAAATTCCTCAATGGTTGTCCACTGCCTGACGCTGAAAGCCAAAGTCTTTGGTCTGAACTTCAAGAGGCTTTGTGAATTTGGTCTAAATTCCATTTCCAACCTCAACTCCCACTATTACCAACACCATCTCTCTGCTCCTATCCAAATGGTCTGTTACTGTTAACACCACCACCAGCAGCACATCAAGCAACAGTAGCTAACATTTAGAGGTTACTATGTGTGAGGCACTATACTAAACGCTTCAAATTTATCATCTCTTTTCATCCTCACAACAGACCTTATCAGTATCATGCTATTATCATCCTCATTATGCAGATGAGAAAACCAAGAATTACAAAAGTTAAGTGACGTGCTAATGTTCAAATGGCTAGTAATTGGTAGAGATGCCCGTTGAATCTAGATCTGTCTGTGCTCATAGACTGTAAATTCTATGAAAGTAAGGACTGTTTTTACTTTCTAGTGCTTAGGTCAGCTCCTGATCTGTATGATCAATCACTATTTTTAATGGATATTAAATGAATTTCAGATTCCCTCTTCTTAACTGTTGTGATCCCTTACTCTTACAGTCCTCTAAATATGTTTTTGTTCACTCCGATGTCTATGCTTTTTTTTTAACCCTGTTAACTCCATTTTGAATATCCATACTGTCATCGCTCTTTTCAAATCCTACCCTATTTTCAAGGTACTCTTAAAGTCCTGGCATCCTTCACAAATCTTTTCCCAGTAAACCAATCCTTCTATGAATTCCTAGAGGAATCATATTACTTCCTACTCATTTGATTTTCATATTTTGCTTTGTGTGATTCCTTAACTTTTTGTATGTTTTTTCACCCACAGGAGTTTATGAATTCCTCTAGAAGAGAGGCTTTGAGTTAACTTTCAATAATTAGCAAGGTCAAATGAATGGATCTTTGAATATCAAAGGCTAACCAAATGTTTTTAAAAGGAGAAAGCTATTTGCTCACAACTGTGAGTGCGTCTCTCTGACATTTGAATCCTTCTTTATGACTAGTAGTGTATAGTTAGGGTAATGCTAATGAACAGATAAACTCCAGAATTTCATTGGCTTAACACAATGGAAATTTATTTTTCACTGCTTAATGATTCCATCCTGTGATTCTGTATTCTGATACTAGAAAGGAAGGTGGGGGAACAGGGCAAAGAAGGTGAACCCTGTTTTTATCTGCTTTGGCTTTGAAGTAACACATCACTATGGCTTTTATTTCATTGGAAAGAACCAGTCATATGGTCTCTCCTTGATACAGGAGGTGGAGAAATGCAGCCCCTGACAGGACAGCTATTTCATAAAAACAATGCCATGAAAGAAGAAGCATGGATATTGGTAGAATAAGCCATCTCTGCTATAAGTGGTTAGTGAATATTTCTTATTTCTGGAGATAACAATGTATAGTTAAATCAACCTTTTTAAAAACTCAACACAGATTTGATTTATGAATCCCCATCCATGGCACTCTAAACATTCCTAAGAGAATTCATAAACACTACTCTGGAAAGTATGACATAAATAGATGGGCTTTCATGAATTTGTTTCAATGATGTTAATCTTAAGGCAATGTACGCGTCCACCGCCTCTACGGCATACCCTAAAGGCAGCTGCAGAGGAGTCCATGATGCAATAGAACACGCCTCTCTAATTTTGAAGGCATTTTGTTTCCTTCTTCTAGATCTAGATCTGGAAGCAAGCTGAAAACTTAACCAAATTATAGAACTTTTAGAGCTTAGAAATAACCTTAGAGACCACCAAGTCTCAATAGTTTCCATCACTGAGGCCCTCCTTTATTGTTGTTTGACTAGCTCCTCCAAACCCCACATTGTGAAAGGTATTTGCCTTTCAGATTTCATTTAAGGAGTAAAATGGCTTATATTTATTCAGTGCTAACTATATGCAAAAAAATGTGCATTGTGCTTTACATTAATGTATTTAAGTCTCACAGGAACTCGGTGGAATAGGTAGTATGATTCCCATTTTAAAAATAAAGAAATTAAGATTCAGAGAGGAGCTATTGTCTTATTCAAGGTAAGTGCAGGACCGAGCATTTGCTAGGAAAGGTCCCAGGATTTGAACCCAAGTGTAACATTAGAACTTGAGTTCTTCATCATTATACTATACTGTCTTTCTAATTAAGTGATATCTATTTTTTTCCTGAGTTTTGATTAGCACAATGTGATAACATTCCAACCAAAATCGAAGAAATTGAGTGGCCACAACCCAAGCATCTGTCAGCAGATGAACAGATAAACAAAATGTGACACATACATACAATGGAATATTATTAGGCCGTAAAAAGGAATAAAGTACTGACACGTGCTACAACATGGATGAAGCTTGAAAACATTATGCTGAGTGAAATAAACCAGACACAGGACAAATACTGTATGATTCCACTTATATGAAATATGTAGAATAGGCAAATCGTAGCGACGGAACGTAGATTAGAGGTTACCAGAGGCTGAGAGGAAGGGACAATGGGAAATTACTACTTAATGGGTAGAGTTTCTATTTGAGGTGATGAAAAAGTTTTAGAAATAGATAGTAGTGATGATTGTACAACATTGTGAATGTAATTAATGCCACTGAATCATACACTTAAAAATGGTTAGAATGGCAAATTTATATTATGTATATTTAACACAGTAAAAGAAAAATACTGAATTTTTGGTTTACCTAGATCACCTTATTGTGTGTACCTACAATCTCAGTTTCTCTGTTTTTGTAAGTTTTTTGACATGTAAAATAGGTTTCATATAGATATTAAATTAGTGCTTCTCCAAGAACCCGGTCAGTGTTATGTGAAAACACTGACCAGCCTCTCAAAATCACACACCTAGTTGATGGCAGAACAAAAATGGGTCTCCTGACTCCCAGTACTTGCATATTGTCCTACATATCAGGAATAGCACACAAACCAACAAAACAGTGCATCTGTCGATCTTTTTTGGATCCCCAGCAAGCTTCACACATTTTACCCATGAATGAGTGGCTCTCTAGCCCTTTCTTCTGGCTGGAAGAACAGAGCCCAGGACATAACCACTCCTGAGGGTACCCATCCCACCCCCGCCCCTGCTTTCATAAAAGCATGGAGGACATATCATGGAGGAAAATATGGAAGGGAGATCAAGAGAATCCATAGAAAAGGCAAATGATGACAGTCATAGACATCAGAAAACTCTGGGGAGAGGTGAAAAAGTATGCAAACGATGAGACAGGGAAGGGAGCAGATGGTCTCCTATGCCACGCCTTCCTCCTATCCCTGTGAACACAGGAGAGGGCTGGGCAGTGAGAACTTGGTGGGAAAAGCCACTGACTATTGTATAAGATAAAGGACTTTCAGGCATTTAATTCATAGGCTTTGGGGTTCAGAGGGCTTGGGACTCCTGCAAGAGTTTCTCTCCCTCCCTCCTTACCTCTCTTTTCTTCCTCCCCTTCCCCCCCTCCCCTGCCTTTCCATTCCATACCGGAGTATTTTTATATTTTGGAAGCAATTTCCCTTACTGGTGCTGAGAGAAGAGGGTATGAGCAGAAGTGAGAGGAAGTAGGGAGGTGTCTGAGTGGAATGCAGTTCTTCCTTTACAAGAAAAAGATAAAGGCACAAGAACACCCAAGTGTTCCACCCACTCCCCTGTATTCCTATGCTACCTCCAACTTTTCTCTTTTTTATTGTTTTGTAATTACTTATTTCTGTGCGACCAAACCTTGGTAACTCCCAGCTTTGTCTTGCCCAATAGCCTCAATTCTTGATTTCTGCCCACCTGTCTCCAAATGCCATATTCTGAAAGGACTACACTGTAAACTCCTTAAGGGCTGGGGCAACATTTTAGTCATCTTTGTATCCCTGGCATCTAGAAAAATGCAGGATGCTTAACTTGTCTGTCAGCTGAATGGGTGACTAAATAAATGTAAGTTGTCTGAACAAAGTGGTAAGCCATGTGGTTGGTTTTATGCAAGGCTGATTAAGTGTGTGACAGAAAGGAATATTTTAAATGAGGAATATCCCAGGAAATCAGGAATATCAGGTCCCAACAGACACAAGGGACTTTCGAGTTCCCCTTCAATTTAGTGGTGTGGTTTCACAACTTGGGGAGGATGTGAGGCTTTGCAGCAGGCCTGTGGAATGATAAACACTGAGTATTATTTGTGCTGAAACTTTCATGAATAGTCACAGGAGAAGAAGGAAGTTAATGACTAACGTAGTAGACTTTTTCTAAATACAGGGGAAAAGAAAAATAACATTTGAAAACTGCTTCTCAGGCAGGAGACCATTTTGGTTATTTAATCAGCATCGAAGCCAAGGGGCTATTCTTGAAAAGAGCTGTATCAGCAGGTCAGAAAACCAGAATGGAGAGAGCACTTGGGAAGATACGCTGGTGAACATTTCCTCACTCGTCATCCTTCAGAGGAGGCTCCAGGTCTCTCTTCATCCCATGGGACGCAAAGGGGTGCTGGTTTGGACTCAGCTCCAGGTCAACTGGGCCCAGCAGGTGGGAGCTGACCCTCCAATGGCTCGTGAGACCAACAGCTCTGTCCGTAGGCTCTGGCACGCCTAGAAAGACAGTCAGCCAGCTGCAAATACACCAGTGTGCCCTGGCCACCTTTTCTGCCAAACCAGAAAGCCCTGGCTCTGCCTTCTACACCTCCACCACCACCCCTTGGTTCCCACGCGTCTCTGGGTGTGGGCTTGGTGATGTCCTCAGAAAGGTGCGTGTGTTCGCTTAGCTTGCTGATCTGGAGAAGGTGGGAACCAGGCCTCAGTGACGGGCGAGGGAAGACACGAGGAAATGATGTTCTAAACCTAAGTTACACCAGCATGCGATTTTTAGAAACTTGAAAAAAAAAAAAAGACAATAAAATGAGACACATGAGGTAGGGAGGTTTTTGAGAAACATGTTCATTTTAGTAATGTCTATAAAATACAAATCACCTAAAAACAGCTAGTGAACCACACAATGTTTTGATTCCACTTAAGGACCAAGATCTCAACAGCACTGAGTGGGATAGAATGTTGCATTTCCTCCCTCCTTATCCCCCTTTAATTTTTATTATTTTAACTTTGCTTATGCTAGTCTGACTGTTTACAGAGTTTTGACCTCTCTTTCCTAATGGTGGTGATTAAAAACGGGGATGTATGTCAACTTTTCATGATTGCTGGTGATAATCTTAAATGTCCCAAATATGGATAACCTCAAATTTCTTATGATACGTAAATACAGCAAGGGGGGGAAAGCATATTGAACTGGAAAAGAAGAATAGAGAATAAGAAAGGGTTAAAATAACAAACCATAGTCTTCTGAGAATTGCATAGAGCTGCTTTTTGGATCCATTTTGTATTATTTTTTCCCTACCCATTTAAATGTAAACGAGGCACGCTCTGTGTCTCCGGGAAGCTTTTTCCCTTTAAAGCACTCTTTCCTATTTAAACAGATACAGGATAGATATTTCGATGCAGAGCCCACATAAAATCCCATATTAGGAATGATACCAAACTTAAAGAATGTTGTAAAATGAGAATGGAAAAAATGTACAAAATGAATTCCTGCCCATTTACATGCTTTCCGTCAGGCTACTAGATACCAAGCCTCTGTCTTTGTGTTAACACTGCAGATTAGGTCAAGTTTTTACCCCTCTGAGCTCTTTTCCTGTAAATGACGGGTTTTGATGTGAAACAAGCAACATGTCAAAGCGAGTTGAAAGATGTAGGCATTTTATGCCATGTCACAATGACAGGCCGGTGAATATTTGGGCCATTAGGGGCTTATTAGTGAATAAATGACCAGATGGTTCAGTGATGCAAGGAGATGGACAGAGCTGGATGCTCCTAATCAGCACTGTCTGTACTTGATGTCAAATCACATGACACAGTAACCCATGGATACCAAGGAAGAGTTACCATTAGCAAGTCAATTTGATATCTGGGTGGTGTAAACAGACTTATAACCACACTTCAGGGCTGCCTCTGTTTTGAGGAAGGAAAATAGAGTAAAGTATTAAAAGACATGCAAACAATAAACTCTAATTATTGTTTGGTAATTAAACAAAGAAGTTCTATCTTAGTTTTTCCTCTTTATTCTTGAAAAACGAATGACGCCGAGATGCACCAGAAAAAGAGATCATCAAAACTGAAGAGGTTGAATTAAGAACCCATTTAAAATCTAAGTAAAAGAAATATGAAATAATAACGTTCAGCAGAGCAGGCCATTAGTGAAAAAGTGATCTTTTTATCACTCTTTGCAGTCGCAGGTGAAAGACAAAGTTTAGCCACAGAGCACAAACTACAAACACACTATTTGCCTTCACACTCTGCACACTTAAAACCTTCCAAGTGTTGATAGCCATAACGGCCACCTTGGGTTTTTCCTGAAGGAACGTAGGAAAGTATTTTTGAAGGAGAGTGCAGGTTTCTTTTTCCTCATCATTTTCAGTATTTTCAGACTGACAAGTATTCCTTGCATGGTAAATACCCCCAACTACTACTAAAGGAAACACTCTTAAAACCTAAAGAAGAAAACAGGCTAGAAATAAACTCTACT
Organism: Rhinolophus sinicus; assembly: GCF_057876585.1. Lineage (NCBI taxonomy): Eukaryota > Metazoa > Chordata > Mammalia > Chiroptera > Rhinolophidae > Rhinolophus > Rhinolophus sinicus. The sequence goes on along the minus strand of NC_142517.1, from coordinate 163,570,955 downwards.
TTGGTGTCCCATCAGAAACTAGTGTGTTTGAGGGCACTGATTGAATGCATTATATATATACACGTTGGAAAGCGTTGGCAGGCATTTCCTTACATGACCATCAATTAAAGCAATTCAGTCTTGAGGGAGTGAAAATTAAATGATATTACTGTAAATTTTCTCTTTTAATGACACCTATTGTTTGTATAGCATTATTCATTTGGAAAGCACTTCATGAATATTCAATCTTTTAATTTTCTTTTTAGTCAAGTATTATTAGTTTATCTGCTAAATCCTTCCTAGGCATCTACTATGTGTATCTCCCTCTGCACAAGGTAGTGAGGACGGGGTAACAAGGAGGGGAATTCCTCAAAAGACAGTTGCTTTATATAGGGCTTATGTAATATTGGACGCCTATAAAAAGATGATACGTAACATATATGTTATAAAAAATAATTTTTAAAAATTGACATCTGAGACCCCACCCTCTAATATAGGAACCAGGCTATCGTTAATGATGCTAGAGCTATGAATTTGCTCATCTGAGATCAGCACCCACACACACACCTGTCTGTACCCCCCACACAGGTGACTACGATCTGAATTCTGAGTTTATCATTCCCTTACTATTAAAAAATAACTTAACCTCACATAGCTCTATTTCTAAAGAAGATATTTTTTAATTTGCCTGTTTTATACCTTTATAAAAATGGTATACTATATGTATTCTCCTGAGAATTGCTTTTTTTTAAAATTCAACAATGGATTTAAAATTTAACCATACTTTTTTTATATGGCTGAAGTTTATTCACTTATCAACACATTATTTTCAGATTTTTAATCTTGTTAATCTAGTGGATGTACAGTCAGCCTTAACAGCCACCTTGAGAAGCAGTAATTATTATCTATGTTTTACAGGTAAGGCTCAAAAATCACATCACTAGTAAGTGGTAAATTTAGGACTCGAACCCAGAGTTCTTCCACGATCCCACATTGTCGCCCTCGTCTTCGTCCCCACTGACTCGTGCTCCAGATTTATAAGCGCAGTTAGCATCCAGGAGCAGTACTGTGTTCAGTTTAGGGCTCTTGTTAGCTCTGCAACTTGGGCAAATTACATAACTTCTCTGTGCCTCAGTTAATCACATCTATAAAACAGTAGTAATAACACCTATTTTATATGATTGCTATTTATATATTGCATCAGGTTACAAGAGTTAAGCAAGTTATTTCACTCACACACATACTTAACTAGACACTTAAATAAACACAGACTCCAAATTCCAACCATGCCAGGTAGAATTCAACATATTTGCTCTTATCCGAATGCTCTCTTTTTTTCAAGAAAATGGCTTTTTCATTAACTACCTTGCACTTCCATGTTGTGGGCTGGCAAACACACTCTTGGTTCATGTGCATTTACATTAAAGCGCTGATAGAACCTTTTAGCCCTGGCACCATGGTGAGTTGATAACCAGCACAATCAGTTTAAAAGTTACTTTAAAACATGTATTTTGATATCATGTGATATCAAAAGTCCTTTAGAGTACCGAACTGAGTTTGTGTGTATATTCCTTTGTGTGACAATATAATGTTTTGTCTTCATTTGACTGTTTCTAGTTTTAATCACAATTACATCCCCAGCTTTAATGTTCAATAAATACTTGTTAATTAAGTCAGTGAATGAATTAATTTTAAAAAGCAGATTAAGTGATGTGTTTTGCTGAATTTATATGTCAGTCAAATGCTCTGTTTTTCAAAAGGTCTACAATTTTTTTTTTTATCTGAAGTCCTTGGAGCCTGATGTGTTTCAGAATTTAGAATTTTTCCATTAAAAAAAATTAATACTGTATACATACTGCTTTTTATATGACATCCACAGCAGGACCTAGGAACCACCCAATAATCAAACACATTAAAAAGTCTGCAGCAAAACATATGGATAGGCACTTAAAAAGTGTTTTCAGGGACCACAAATAGCATCACAGGTCAAGGCCGCCACCAACGGAGTTATGGAAAAGCTGAGTGTCCTCACAGATTTTTGGATTATAGAATTGTGGGTTACAATTGTGGACCTATAATTTTTTAAAGTGTGGAAATTTGAATTTGTAACTCCTTTGTCCCTAATATATTTTATTCACACTATGGTGCATCTTGCTAACACTTCATTCCTTGATCTCCAAGAAAAACTATACTAGTTATGGTGCATTGGCACTTACTTTAATGGGCCAGTGATTATCCTATTGCCCTAAGGTCATGGAAATGTACAACCTATTCCTAGGAGAGGTGTAGCTGAATCTTAACAAATAACAGAAATGATTCCAAAAATTAAGAACTGGGATTCTTCATTCAAGAGACTTATAATGTATTTATTCTCATTTTTTGGGGGTAAAATTGCTAATATTTCCAAAATCTAATTTCTTCACGTTTTAGAGGTTTGGTGATCTTTTTTTGAAAAAGGGTGTTCTCAGAGAGGGAAGTAAGTTTTAAAGCTGATTTTGGAAATTCATAAAAGGTAAAGTTCACTGTATTTTATGAAGACCTAAATAGAAAAAAGGAAAACAGTTTTCAAGATCACGAGAAGGTCTAGAATTCTAGGAGCTTCTCTCTATTCTGGCCCTCAGGGGTGAGCAAGAATAGGGTCGGGGAAATCAGACAAGCAAGACATCCCAAAGTCCAATCCTTCAGTACATTTAAATTTAAGCGTGCCAAGTGTCCCACTCTATACTTCCAAGCATACACACACACACACACACACACACACACACACACACACACACCTCTTCCACTGATATTGTAGTCAGTCACAGAGAATTACAAGGGTCAAGGCAGTGTCCTGCTTTTTTTCCTTTTTTTCATCTTTAGCTAGGATGTATGACTCAGATGACATCCTTACTCAACTTACGACCTGCACATGGTGAAGTGTGCTGACTCAGAGGTCACGTTGTCCTGCGAAAATCATAGCTCAGACATTTATGAGCCCCGTGCTGTAGGAAAGTTATTTTACTCCTCTGTCTCAGTTTACTCATCTGTAAAATGTGGGAAATAATAGAGCCTAATCCATGCAGTTGTTATGAGGATTAAATTATGTTTGTTTGACTCATAGTAAGGGCTCGATTCTTATAAACTGTTATTCCAAACTCATGCTAATTCTGAGAACCAAGCACCTCCTGAGACCTTGGCAGTTAGCTTGACTGCAAGCTGTTGCTTATGCTAGAACACAATAGCACCATGCATTATGCACCTAGTAGACCTTCTGACACTTTCCACCACTTTGGTTTTATTCCTAATATTATCTCTTAAGGCTGAAACAATGGGTTAATTAATATTATGAGTTCTTTCCTTTGAATAATATTTACTGCATTATGAGTATCTGCTGTCTCCAACTTACAAACAGGTTGGGTTACAAAAAGTCTAGTTTTATGTGAGCTGTTTACAATTTGAAACACATTTTTCCATTGAGGCAATGTTTTAAAAGAAGTTGGGTGCCCAGGCTGACACTTGAAAGGCAGTGAGGGAAGTATCCATCCCATAGGCTGGAGGGTCTCAGACAAGCAGAACAGCTCACTTAGCTCCAGGATCCACCTGTCTGTCTGCCCAGACACTGTACGGGATGGGGGTGTCGATGGCTGAATCTTGGCATCTTCACTTAAGAGGAAAAGAAATGGAAAGACAGGGGACAGGTTTGGTGTGCCCCAGTTTCTAGTCACCATCTCAGAGGAAAGGGATATGAGCTATAGAAGAGACTGCCATTATCAAGATGCTTAGAAACTTCTGGAACCTTGGTAACTTCCCCTATGATTCACTGCTCTATACAGGTTTCCTCATAGTGATTAGTAGGAAGCTCCTTAAAACCAAATGCTGTTGGATTCCACAGGGCATAGGGATGAATGAGGATTATATTCCACTCTTAAGCTATTAGAGGACTAGGGATAAGTGGGGGCAGGAGGTGGAGAGAGCCCCAAAGCATAAAATGGGAGGTACCTATTATAAAGAGGAAAGGAAACAGGCTGTGTGAATCTTTGTCACCAGTCTGCCAAACATGGTGTTAATGGGAAAATACACTGACTTCCATGAAGGATGGAACACATCTCCCTTTGTTGGTAACTTAAGAGAAGAAAATGAATGGATAAGGTCATTGGAGGCTCATCGTTAGTAACATTAAGTATCTGTATCCACAGAAGGGAAAAGTCTTACTTTGGTTCTCAAACTCGCCTGCATATTAGAATCATCTGGGAATTTTTTTCAAAAATCCCAATGACCAAGCTGCTACTCAAAGCAATTACTTTAGAATCCCAGGATTGAGGCATCAGAAGTGTTAAAGCTCCCCAGGTGATTCCAATGAGCAGCCATGTATGAAAACCATTTTAAATATCAACCATTCCCAGGTGTCCTAAAGTGAGGACTAACATGGTGTGCCACAGAGCTCTAGACCACTGCAAAGTTAAAGCTTTCTACCCAAATTCCCATTTATAATTAAATGTCCTCTCCTCCAAAAAATCTGGGACAGGATCTGAAAATAGGATTCAGTGAAGCTGATTATTCACATTATGATTTCATTTGCTAAGAAAGTAAAAATGATTTCAACCACAGTGTTCATTAACTGTGATAGCAAAATACTTCCAACATCTTATGTGTAAATTCAAAGAGCATCCTAGAGATTAATTTGCCCCACCTTGCGCCAGGCACTGTGCTGAGTGCTGGGGATACAACAAATACAAATGTTGATACAGCCCCTGCCTAGATGGTAGCTTAGAGTCAGTGACGATGGCAAGAGTTAGCAGGGGAAGCTGCTAGATAATGTTGACCTCAAATAGCCAGGTGTTTCTCCAGAAAAATGGGTTTATTCAGGACCACCAAAAAAATTTGTAATTTGGGACAGGTGGTCTAATGGCAAACCATGCCCAATTCCAGAGAAACAAAGGAGAAACTCTTTATGGGTTGGGAAGGGCCGTTGTAGAGTAAGAGTCCATTGGTGGAAACTGAAAGTTCCAAGTATAGTGACTTTTCATTGGCTGAGCTGTTAGTGGGTGAGGGGAATCTTTTCTTTGTCCTGCAGAGGTAGTGATGTATCGCTTCCTGTCAGAGGTGCAAGGTACAGTCTTTTCCGGTTGGGGTCAATAGTGTGTGTTGAGTGACACAGGCATGAGAGTTCTCTCTTCTAGCTTTCCTACTGCATTTTAAATGAGGTTTCTGTTTATTAATTTTCACAATATACTGAACACTTGACCAGCCAAGGCCCACCAAGCAAGGAGTTACACCTGTGAAGACTTAGTCCTGCTTGAAATCATTATATTTTCTGGGTCACAAATTTGGTCCCATGAGTGTAGTATTGCTTGGAGGGTGTGGAACTGTCCCATCAGCTGCATTATATTTACTAAAGAATATACCTCCAGTTGAAGTGATTTCATCAGCTAATCCTCTGATATATATGCCTTTTATACTAGGAGCGCCAGCCTGAGGTGACTGTGTGTACCTGACTTGGTACACGGCTACTTGCTTGCCCCCACTTCTAGGACAACTGCCACTATGACATGTTGTCTCATTATATTACTCAGAATGAGTTCTCTGTTGGTCTGCATTTTTAGGAGAGAGGATTGGTGGCTGCTGCCTTCAGAGAAATCGGCCGTGTGATTAGTGTGTCCGCATCAAATCTCTTGCATCCCAGTTGCTTCAGAGGCTTAGGAACTGAGTGTCTCCCAGTACTGTAAGTATGTCATTTCTTTCTGTGTTGACAAGGTTAGTGGCTCTGGTGTTTACTGGCCAATCCCCAAGCTTCCTAGAACTTGTGTCATTAACCATGCAGTGGGGTCTGACTGCAGGAAATGCAGATAACGTTAAGCAGGCAACAAACAGCCCAGGTCTTGAAAAAGTCTCTGCATAGAAAACAAGTGGCTCTAAATGATTCTGTTAACATGTCTGACAGCCCATGCATGCTTCTCTAGTTCATCGCTGCAGAGGATTCTAGACACATGAAACGTGTACTCCCCCTTCTCCCGGTCCCCTCCCCACAAAAGACTCCACATGTACATTATGCTCAATCCTGCTGGTGCTGAGAGTCACAGATTTCTGCAGATATGTTCCTCTCTCAAAGGTAAAAGGAGAAAAATGCAAAAGATAGGTAGCAAGTGAACGAAGGATTTGTCAGGTAAGTAAGTCCTGTTTCTACAGTCTCAAAGCTCTTTGCAAGCATTTGCTCATTTAGAGAACAATCTCATGGTCTAAGCCCATCCTAGACAAAACTAGGAAGGAAATAATCCATCAATACAAAGCTCGAGGCTTTTCTGGTCTATACAAGCAAGCACCCACATTCTGGCTTTAAAGTAGGTCTAAATGATTCAGGTATTACTGCTTTATAGTTGTTAAAGGAATTTAACTGGTGACATTATAAGGTTCACAAAACCACTAGTTGAGAAACATCATGTCCAACTTGTGACAAATTTGGTCCCATGAGTGTAGTATTGCTTGGAGGGTGTGGCAGTGTCCCATCAGCTGCATTATATTTACTAAAGAATATACCTCCAGCTGAACTGATTTCATCAGCTAATCCTCTGATGTATATGCCTTTTATACTAGGAGCGCCAGTCTGAGGTGACTGTGTGTACTTGACTTTGTAAACTCGATATAGTTGTGTCAGTCTTTGGCTGTTTGCTCTCAGAGCCATTCCTTGCACTTCTGCTCTGCTCTATACCATAGGGAACTAAGGGAACTGCATCTCTGAGCTTCTCATGTCCGCCAGTTTGGGGGCAGGTCCAACTAGAGGCAGGAACTGGCAGAGGGGAGAAGTCAAGATGTTTCTCCTCTGTTTCGGGTGGTGTCTCCTTAGCACCTATCTCTTCCATGGCACCATCGCTCACTAAACAGACCTATGTTCTGTAGTCCCATCTCCTCCTGGGCAGACCCACTGCAGTTCAGATCCACTGAGTGGCCCCACATTCTACACTGCCTCCTTCCTTTGTCCCACCAACCCTAGGAGAACGAATATCTTCCTGTGCTTGTTCATGTCTAAGTTGTCTCTGCTGGACTTCTCAGCTCTTCTGTCACCTATGTAACCATTTCTTTGTGACAGATTCCTTGGTTTGAGATACCTAGGGTGGTGTGTTTCATTGGCTGATGTAATAGTGTACTGTTGTCAGTAACTCAATCATGTTATCTATGGTAAATCTATATCTACGTAAAAAATGAAAAAGAATTGCTAGTATGAGCTGAATTGTGTCCCCCTAAAATTAATATGTTTGAAGTCCTAAACCCCAGTATTTTACAATGAGACTGTATTTAGAGATAGGGTCTTTAAAAAGGTAATTAAGTTAAAATGAGGTTTGTGGGTAGACCCTAATCTCATCCTGAGGTATCTTTATAAAAAGAGATTAGGACGCAGACACAGAGAGAATACCTGTGCAAACCACCTACAAGCCAGGAAGAGAGGCCTCAGGAGACGACAACCCTGTCCCCACCTTGATCTTGGACTTCTATCTTCTAGAACTGTAAGGAAATAAACTTCTGTTTTTAAGCCACCCAGTTTGTGGCTTACTAATACTAGCAAATGAATACAATTGTTGTTGTCTGTAAAATGAGCATAATTATAATGCTCAGGTTATTATGAAAATTAACTAAGAGAAGCTTACTATAGTACCTGCTGCAGTGTTCGATAAACTTTGGGTATCATTGGGAAATGCGCTTGTAATGTTATTTAAGGAAGGAGTTGCAATGTGACTTTTCTAGAATGCCTATGACTACCCACTGGGTCTGTTTTTGATTGGCCAGAAAAAGGTTTTTTACTGGTTGCTACCTAGAGGTCTCTGCCTCGGGACTCGAATGCAGATCCTCTAGCCTGTTGTCTACAAATATTCACATCATTGAGATACAGGGAACCACCTACCTGGAACCTTTTGCACCTGCAGCTGAGCTCAGCCAAATCCCTGGGTAGCAGTTTATCTATGTTGGCAGCTACAGCGACCCTATTCTGCCTCCTTTTTACTCAGACCTTTCTCCTTCTACAGTGCTGCGCCTATTAATTTGGGGCACTTGGTTTCCTTTTCTACATGGGATCCATGAGTCCCTGTATGGTGCAAAAGACTAATTGCTACCCGTTTTATGGGGATATTTGTATTGTAGTCATTTAGCCTTCAGCTAAAGGAATAAAGCTCTAACAGTGTAATTTGGGGCACCTTTCGGCAGAAATATTACTTTTTAGTCAAATGATGAAGACAATACTAGTTATAAATCTAAAGGAAGAGAAAGAATGCTTGGTTTTCCTTAGCTAAAGTTTTCGGTGAATGAGAAAAAAGTGGGTGATCTCTTATAAAGAAGTATTTTCGATGAAGGCCTTCTTCCATTAATAAACTTGAGCTTGTATCTTACATATACATGAAATATTTATCATCACCAATATATTATTATATGTCTTTTAGGGGATTGATACTATATGGTGAACTTCCCAGGGAAAGAAAAGGAAAAAAGAAAGGTGGAATATAAAAATTTAAAAAAAAAAAAAAAAAAGCAAAGAGAAGCCCAAAGCATTTTGATCCACTTTATGTGTTAAAAGCAGAAATTTATCATCTTGTGATTTTTTAACCTCCCAATGGTTAGTTGCCATATGGTACTAATTCTGCCTGTGGAATGTGAAAAATAAAATAAATGTCAACTCTTGAATCACAATCACTAACCATATAGCTACACAGAATATAATGGTTTTCTCTGTACATCAGTTTCTGTTTTAAGGGCCAGGTGGTTTCTGCTAAATCTCTAGCCCTCTATTAAATAATTTGCCTATTACTGGGAATAAAAGATCCCAGAATTTTGTTTCCATGTTGCTTGTGCCACTTTCCCACTGGTACTGGGCAGAATTCATTCTGCTCCTTCCACATTGGTATGACTTCAGAGCTACCTGTGGCCGGGGGATCCCTTGTAAGCATCTCTGGCTGGTTAGAATACTTTGTCATTGGATTGAAGACTGCATTCCCTAGCCAGATTATTGTTTTAAGTAATACTCAAGAATAATAGGATTGTTATAGCATGGTTTTGCTAAGCAAACTTACTTGGTAAAATAATGAAGAAAAATATAAATCTACTTGTACCCCTCTGGAGAAAATTATAATCCCTAAGATGATTTCATTAAAAAAAGTATATTTCAAACATGCATATTGCTAATTAGCTTTCAGCTGGGTTAGTGTTTTGTGTCACTTCTAATTTTTGATTTGCACAAGGTGTTCTATAGTCTAAAGGAAAGTTTTATCTTAAATTGCATAAACCCCAACCAAGTGTCATTCTTCAGTCGTGGTTGCCTACCCACTACCGCCTCAGCTTGCTCTTTCTCCTCTCTCCCTCCGTCCCTTTTTCTTTATTCTGTGGTTTGATATGTTAGCAACAATTGAGCAATCTTAAAAACACGATATATAAACTCTAAAGAAAATATTACATTGAGGAAGTAACACATTTGCTTAGTTAAGAGGACAGACTATGAAAAACCATCTGATGCTGTTGCTTCTCATAGTCATGAAGGTTAGCATGTGGTTCACAGTTCTAATAACTTGTATAAGAACACTGATTGCCTTTTGCTGATAGGCATTTTCATTCATTAAATGGCCATATGGACCTTCCTGTAGTTAAAGAATCATTCAGTGATTCAATATCAATACAATTATCAAGTGTTATAAAATAAATCAAACACTGAAAAAATACAACACAATAGACTTGTGAGGGGTCAGAAGGTATTACTGGGCTCCTCATAAATGCTGGATAGTCACCTAGCTTCTGGTGTTTTTTTTTAATATCACATTTAAATCTCATACAAACCTTGAGATATATACTATTTTCCTTATTTCAAATATGAGAAATTGAAGCTCAGAAAACCAAAATAAATCAATGCCCAAGGCCGGCTGCCTTGACTCCAGTCTGGTGGGCCACCTCCAATCTGTTCCCATGCTTAAAAATGTGTAGTGCATTCTCCTGACCTTTAGAACAAAGTCTAAACATACTACCAAGTTTTTCAAGGTCCTTCATGATCTGGCCTCAGTTATCTTCTCAAATAACAGCACTTAGCACTCCTCACCTCTAACTCCATTCTCAGTCATACTGACCTTCTTGCAGTCCTTGAATACGCCATACTTCCTTTTGACCCTGGGATTGTGTTCATGCTGTTCTGTGCCTACAACATCCTTGAACAGACCTTCCCTGCCCTCCCCCAGGACCTGGCCAATCCTCACTGGTCCTTCAAATCTGAATTTAGGTATCCTTTCCTCCAGGAAGCCTCCTCTGACCCCCGTGCACTTATTAGGTGTCCCCCTGTTAGACCCTGTAGCTCATCATAGTTTTGCACACACTGTCTTGTAATTGCCTGTTTGTCTTGACAGTAAATTCTGGGAAGGCAGAAACTGAGACTGTTAGATTCTCATGGTATCCCAGTACCTTATATAGAGTAGAGAATAAATGTTCATCAAAGGACTGGATGATTAAGAGAATGACATGTGTACTTGGAGAACTGTGTTTTAATGACCATGTAGCAACAATTCTGTGGCAGCTGCTTCTGGAAACATACTATTTAGGATGGCTCGTTGCAGTCAGTGTGTTAGGGAACATTCAAAGCTGTTGGCAGAGAGTGGCTTTCTTAACCATCCATTTTACTTGATAGGTAATTTAAAATATTAATTTCTCTTAAAATACAGATATACTATACAGACTAATACAAAATGCATATGAATCTTCAGGATAAAATATGACTTCCAAAAATGTCCCACTTTGAGTTAGGTCCCCAGGTATTGAGTGACAAATGCTGTTCTCTGGGATGGTCAAACTTATTTAGAATGTTGCAATTATTTGGGGGCAGGACTTAAGATGGGCAATGCCAAACTTCTGAACTTCTAAAGGAAACTATGTACTTGGAGGAATATTTGAAGTTTAACAGTTCTGCTTAATCTAGGGAGGACTAAGAAGTATAAAGGTTGCCTTCACCTGGTTTAGGGGCTGTCACCTAGAAGAGGGTGCAGATGAATTCTTAGAAACATATCTTTAGGAAAAACAGGAAGCAGGGCTATTGTGCATAAGAGCCCAGATTCAGCTCAATTTGAGAAAGAACATCCAGGTTGTTTCTAGACTATGGGGATGTGGGATATTTTTGTTTTCCTTTTAATCCTCTTCCAAATGTCCTAAGTGTTCTCCCATAAATTGTACCAGGTCATCAGATGGAATTATTCAAAATGAGTTCATATAACTATTCATCAAGAGTACTACAAAAAGAATCCCTATTTTGTGTAGAACACTCCAGTCTGTCTTTCCTTCTAGTGTAAAGGTTGTACAAATCTCCAACTGAAAAAACCGCATCAGCAGGGTTTGTTTCTATCTCGTTAGGTTAACCACAGGCACAAACTGCAAAGCTCTTTTTCTTATTTTCAAAATAGAACTATGTTAGGTGTTTTAGATGTGCACGAGTCCATACTTGGTGAAAAAAAAAAAAAAAAAAGATCAGACAATGCACAATTTTGGAAAGTGAAATTTCCCAAGACCCAACTCCATGCAAAGATTTTTCAAATGTTTTAAACAAATATATGGATGGGATCATACTGTTCATCATATCGTGTGCGTGCACGTGTGTGTGTGTGTGTGTGTGTGTGTGTATCATGGCATCTTTGCATGAAAATACAATAGATTTAGTTTATCCTTTTAATCTGTCGCATGGTATTCCACTATCTGGATGTAGTTTAATTAATTTAACCAGTTCTCTATTGATGGTCATTTGCTTTGAAGTATTATTGGAACTGCTAACATTTAATAATTACTTTAGCTCATTTCCCATGAAACAGACTAGTCCCCCCACTGAGGTACCTGATGTCCCAGTGATCACTGAACAGTGTGTTAGGGAAAGTTCACAGTCACAGGTACAGTGTGTCTTCCAGGACCATCCATTTACTCGATGATGAATAATTTAGAATATTAAGATTTTAATTTTAAAAAATTCAGATGTGTTATACAGAGGAATACAAAGTGTATGCATAGCTTTATGGCGAAACAAAGACTGTTCCCATTTTCAGTTAGAGTCCCAGGCTCTCAAAGATCAGTTGAGTTTCTGCCATTAGGGATATTTCAGAGGAAAAATTTGAGAAGTTCTTGCTTAAGATCTTTGGAATCTTTTGAATGCCTGAGAGGATTCCAGACAAACTGGGGCCTAATTATAATGGCTGAACTAGGTTCTTAAAATAGAAATCAGACCAGAGCTCTCAAGATGGTCTCCTCAAAGTTAATGTGAGGATACAAAAGAAAGGAGAGGGCGGGAGAGCAGAATGAGCTTTTTTTCAGTTAGCCTAATAGCTGGATCAAGGCCAGGTATAAAAATTGGTTTGCGTGACAACTCAGAACAGAGTAATTTTCTATGCTCACAATGGGAAACATAAGGTTATCTTTACTGTGGGCTTTTGTAGTTCTTTTTAAAGGAAGTCTCATTTTTGTGAGGCTAATAGACTTCTGAAATAGTGAATTCTTAACTAGAAAGTCAAAGTTCAATCATAGCCTATTCGTTTATCTTATTTTACTTGAATAGAAAACTCTGAAGCTCTAATGAAAGAACATTTGAAAAGACAGGTAAACTCTTATTAATAATTCTAGCGGGTGAGAAGATTTACCCTGGCCTTATTTCTCTTGCTCAATTTCATCTCGTGCTTTTAGTCCCGTTTTCTTAAGCACCTTAAATTCTGCATATGCCAAAAATAATTGTTTGTTACTATGCATAGATTTTTTTTCCCTCCACAATAGGCCTGCAGAGCAGAGGTGAATTATGTTTAGAAATGAATCATTTTGCCTGTCAGACACTTTACATAAAACAGCCTTTGAATTCTGAAGGATTTTAAAGCTGAGCTCTGAAATATCACAATACACATCTAAAATCATCATCTAGCTAAAAGCAAAAGAAGTGGTCACCTAACCTCCAGCTCTTTCTCTTTGGAAATATTCCATAGTGTTTAACAGTATTTAACTTATGTGCATTTATTTCCAACTGTGTTCATTTTAAAATCATCACTCTAGACCAGGTAAATGGATTCAATAGAGATGAACACACCATCCATCATATTTTGTGGACCTACATAGCTGAATGCAATAATATTCAGTATAATTATGCTGTCTAATCATTGCTTGAGATATGTGTCATACATTATCATATACTAATTGTGCATAATTAATGTTAACTATTCATGGGTGCAAGATCAATTAATGAGTTGTAAAGTAAAACTTACATGAAAAAGAAAGAAAAATACCTCCCCATATAAACATAAGAACAGACCTTTTATTCTCTAAGGCACGTTAAAAAGATTATAAATGAATTGACCATTTTGATATTAGAATGTATACAGTAAATAACACGTGTAAAAATGCAGTCGTTTTACGTCCCCTGGGGAAAGCAGCAGTAATTCTTCCTCATGTGAGAAGCATGGAAAGAATGCCATCAAAAGAGGCTCAATCAATATATTATCTTCAGAACAAACAAGGGAGCTATAGATGAAGGTTGTGGATGGATATTATGGATGAGGGATTTTGTTGTCATAACCACTTGGAAAACCTGGCAGCATGTGCATCCAATTCATAAAATAAATAGTCAACTTATTATTCAGGTTTAGCTCAAATTTTGGTGAGCTTGGCAAAATTTGTCACTGCAAAAATGTACTGTGAACTCAAAGAAAAAGGCTCGTTTTGTTTAGGAGGCAGCTCTCCAGAACTGAATAGAAAACAGGGAGTTAAGTGCCTCATCCCCCAACTTTCATTAACCCTCAGACTATCGGGAAGGCTGTATACATTGTCATGGCTGGATCTCTCTTCCCCTTGGAGGTACTGAAGCGAAGCCAGAATAAGTATCTTGCTTAATGTGCATGGACAGTTCAGTGCAGGGACTGCTGAGAGAACCCTAAACTTCGAGCTCTCTGTTAGTCCAATGTGTCTCCCAGTTCTCTTTCCCCAGGCATCCAATTTCAGATAATCTATGCACTCCTTCACACTTTATCTATTAGCTCAACCATATGTTGCTGGTTTTCTTTTCTTTTTCTTTTAAGAATCTTGTATGATTCCCTACGCCCTGCTGAAGTTGTCCTTAGTATGCTTGACCAGATAATTCTGGCTCCTGATCTTCCAGAATAGGATTGTTCTTTCCCACCCTCTTTGAAACTTGGTGTGGTCATGTGAATTGCTTTGGTCCATCATTGTGAATGGAAGTGACAAAGGGCAGAGTCTTTAAGAAGCAGCGTGTGATTTGCCACACTGCTCTGGTGATCATTAGAAACACACATCAAAATGAGCCTCCTCCATCCGCCAGGATGCCCACGTGATTACAAGGAGCACAGAGCCCTCCTGCCAACCTTTAGTGAACATTGATGTGAGCAGGAAATAAACTTTGTGTCGTATCACTGAAATTGGAGGGGGGAGGGGTTGCTTGTTACTGCAGTATAATCTAGCTTATCCTGAATGATACATGTACAAAATAAAATCTAAGTTTCTTTCACTTGACAGTGAAGACACTCTACCATCTGGCTTCACCCTATCTTTTGTATACCTATTTAACTTGTTGAGAGCTATGGTGTGCCAACAACTCAGCTAGTTCCTAGGTTCAGAAAGGTAAACGACCCATGTCCTCAATGAGGAGACATACATGCAATGGAACTATTACAATAATTATTGTAATGGAATATTATAACTTGATAATTGCTATAGTTAAGCTAACACTGGGGTCTAGTAAGAACGAGAGAGATCACTATTTTCTTCTCTGGGATGACGTTGGGAATGGTGCAGAACATTTTGTGCAAGGACTGGACAGCCTATGAAAAGGCACCAAAGTGACAGAAAGCAAAGCATGTTCACAAAACTGTGCGTAGCTCAGTATGGCTGCTGCACCTTCCCCCAGGGTGTGTTTACATTGGCACATATCCGCGCCTTTGTCCCTGTGATTTCCCTTGCCTGATTCCTCCAAAACATGGTAACTGAGGTAGGGAGGGCAGGTGATAGATGTCAGGGGGCTCAGAAGTTTTTATTTGATACCCGTCTCACTTTCATATGGGTCCTTAAACTTAGGCATTTATCTCCAAAATATATCTTCTACAGACACAGGGATAACTGATGGCATTCAAAGATGTTCATTACACCTCTTTAAACCAGACCATGTCTATATAGAAGACTAGACATAAACTTTTTTTGCAGTCTAACAGTTATCCTACAAGTACAATTTTATTGCATTGCATTTTCTGTAAAAAAAAAAAAAAAAAAAAAAAGCATTCAAAGAAAACATTAAAATGTACCTTAATTTTTGTAACCCTGCTTTGAAATTTCTTATTTTCTTTTGTTTCGTATTTTAGCATCCTTTAAGAAAAACCATAAAGGTCAGGGCTTCTCCAACCAGTGAAAACCTTTTGGATAGCATCCCTCCCTTCTTCACACATGAAAATTTCAACATCCTGGAAAAGGCACAAATGTATAGGCTCAAATGTCACCTCCTCTGTGAAGCTTCCCTTGACATGTAATACTCTTCCTCTTTGATCCCTCAGCATTTTGTTTATAACTCTGCTTTGTATGACATTCATCCTGTCTTTACAGATGAGCAGTATTTACATGTCCACAGCTCCAACCAGGTTGCTGTGGGTGGTTGATGGTATCTTGTGTAGATCTGCTTCCCTCATGGCACCTAGCACAGTACCTGACAGAAAGGCAAGCAGTACATGTTGACCTGAATTGAGGATGTGGATAAAATACCCAATAGTTACAAAGCTGGGGTGAAACTGGTAAGAAAAAATTTTTCCCAGGGAATAGACCCCCTTCTCATTGTAACCAGGTATAAATTTTGCATAAATACTATGCATAGTATATTAGTCTATTCCAATAAGAACAAATAGCGAGATCAAACCCTAAAGAAAAATGTAATGGCATCCACTACCATATGATTTTACAGGTTCAGAACCCCTTATCTAAAACTTTTGGACCAGATATGTTTCAGAATTTAAAATTATCTAGAGTTTAGAAAGGTAGAGTGGTATGTGAACTTATAAAACATCCCCAACAGGGCATGGGGCAGCACTCCATAATCAACATGGTAACATTTCTGCAGGGAAACACGTGGATATTCACAAAAAGTGGGAGAAATAAAGATATAAGTAGCCTCACGTTGGTTTGGGTCAGGTTTTGTTGTCAAATAAGTTCCAAAAAACTTAAGGTTTTGGAGTTTAAGAATTGTAGATGATAGACCATTGGACCTATGTATTACTAATAGCTATTTACCCAAAACACAAACACTCCTGACTATTGTGGGAGATAATCTTTATCCAATCGATCTTTATCAAACTTGAGTTTCAAATATTTATTGTCAAAATACTTTGCAATTTTTAAGCAACAAGAGAAGAAATTTAAGATGAGCCATTGTTTGGTAGACACAGATAAAGATTTCTTTAAATTAAAAGTTTAAACACTCTTTTATTTTAAAAGAGTCTTGTTAACAAAAATGTTGATATAAATACAGTTCAGACTGGATTCGACTAAGTATGTCTTATGACATACTCAGGAAAAGAAAAAGGAAACAAGACATATGAGTTAAGCACTGAAAGCTACTGGTTGAAAGATTTAGGTCCTACAAAAGCAGATCCTTAGAGTAATATAAAATGTTTTCTCGGGTTACCAGGCATAGTCCCACAAAGAGTGTGCAGGGCTTCCCTGGGTCATTGGAGGAGTACCGTGTGACAGTACACTTGGCTGAGATGTCACACACACACAAGTTTGTTAAGTGCTTTGCCGTAAACATAAATTTAGCAAGAAAAAAATCTCAGGTCAACAAATGATGTGCTCTCTACAAACCTATTTCAAAGAAACACCATCCTGACCATATTCTCTCTTCAGTTTATCTCAACTGTCACAACCAATGTTGGCTTCATAGAGTTTCTGTAGGAAAAGGGGGTGAGAAGTGCCAGAAAGAATGCCTGAAAGACTCTGCACAATTTTTAAAATCGTCTCGTGTACCTTTATGTTCCTCTTAGGCCAGGTTCTTTTAGGTCCTAGGCTTGGGGAGCCAAGCTAATTAGTAGGACTTCTTTATAAAAGTTCTAATCTGTGAAATGTGGCTGATTTTCAGAGTTCTCAGGAGAATAAATACAGGTGGCCAGAGTTTTGAAGTGAATGTAGCAATCGCAGACTGTTCTCTTTAGAAAACTCTGCAAATAATCACATCAACGTTAGAGGAAGATGTGTGAAGCCTTTGGCAGGCAACACTTTTGATGTTTAATTTATTAAAAAAAAGATATATATGTCTGTACTTCATAACTATAACTAAAATAATAAAATTTCTATCTCCCGAGTTCTAAGTACCTTGAAGATAAAGAATCCAGATCTTTGCAGAGGCTCGATACATATTTGCTCTAGGACTTCATTTCAAATGGCCATTACACCCGAAAACTCAAGTGATGTTGGGGTGAGAGTCAGTCTAATTTAAGTCCTGAAAGCAAGGAATGTGGGGTGGAGTTGGATGGATACAGAGATTCTCAGAAGCACGGCCCTACGTGGAAAGTGCCTTCTCAGCTATCTAATTTGGGAACTGTCAGGAGTTCGGTCTGGCTAATGTTCCAGCAGCATGAGCACAAGTGGAGACTTGAACAAACCAGGCAACATCCCCATTTGCTGTGGTTGTCAAAGGCCCGGGGAGCCCAGCAACAGGGTCTGTGTGTGCGGCCTGCTGCAGGCCAGAGCTCTGGGCTGGGGGTAACTCGCCAGCTGCCACTGCTGAGGCCCTTGTTTTTAAAGGGAGAGAGCAGAGGTCTGGTCTGTACAGCAGAATTTTTGGAGTAATTCTTTGAGCTGAGAATTAGGCTACACCAACCTTTGTCTATCCTAACTTCTGGGATGAGTTTCCAAGTTCAAGCAAGGTGAAAAGAAAGAAAAACAAAGAGCAGTGAGAGGAAGGTCTGGCTGCTGGAGGAGGCTCCAGCCCTGCGTCTTCAGTTACTGTGAGCTTGAGCCTTCCGCATTTACTCTTGAATGAATCCTTCAGGGGCAGATACGGTTCGGCCAGGTAAGGAGATCGGGAGTCTTCCAGCTGGGCCTCCTCCCTCCGGGTGGCTTTCTCTCTCCCCAGAACTCCCTGAACCCTGGGTGGTAACGGTCTGCCAGTGGTTACAGTTGTTAATCTTATAATTGAATTTTAAAAGGGCCTTGCAGCTGTCAGGAACGGATTTAACAGGGTGTCTCTGTTCCAATATTGCATGCGGCTGCGACTTTGTAATGGTGCGGTGTGTTTACAGGCATCACAAAGAAGGGGAAAGGAAGGAAGCAAATAAAGAAACCCCTTGGAACTGTTTGTAGGGTTTGGGCCCCCCAGGGCAGGAGGAGACGTTGGCCATGGGTCTAAAATAACGGTAGAACCAGCAGGACCTGTGGTTTGGGAGACTGGGCTGAACTGCATGATAGTTTGTCTTGTGTCTACTTGATAAGTCAGGTTTGGAGGACAGCATCGCAGTGTCTTTCACTACTATTGCACATAAGGCTTTCCTCTAGCATAGCTTCACGGGAGAGTCTAACCTTCATTTAAAAACTGTCCTCTGCTGAATGCTTTGTTTCTCCTTTGATTGCTACAACATTTGCTATTAATGATGCCATGTCTTTGGCTGCCTTTTACTTGTATTTTTAAGGTAACTCTTTGCTCTATCTTTTACTTTTAACCTTTTTCTGTCACTCTGTCTAAATTTATAGTTAAATGGAAAAAGGGGAGCTTGGCCTCTCCCCACAGTCGTAACTGGTGAGTTCAAGCCCGCTGAGCTCATCTTGTTTCATGCTTTCTGGGTTTTATTCATTCATGCTGTGTTAATGGTCCTTTCTTTTGCTAACTTTACACAGCAGTTTTCTTTTTACTCTTAACACTAGCATTTTAAATGCTATAATTTTAACCTTGATAGCCAGAGACTTGAAAAAAAATAAAAAATTCAAATGGATGACTAATTTATGACAAAGGAGCCAAGAACATACATTAGAGAAAGGAAAGTCTCTTCAATAAATGGTGTTGAGGAAACTGGACAGCCACATGCAAGAGAGTAAAACTAGACCTCTGTCTTAAACCATACACAAAAATAAACTCAAAATGGAATAAGATTGAACGTAAAACCTGAAACCGTAAAATACATAGAAGAAAAGATAGGTGGTAAGCTCCTTGACATTGATCTTAGCAATGTTTTTGTGGATTTGACTCCAACAGTGAAACAAAAGCAAAAATAAACAAATGGGACTACATCCAACTAAAAACTTCTACACAACAAAAGGAAACCCTCAACAAAACAAAAAGGCAATATACTGAATGGGAAAAGATATTTGCAAATTATACATCCGATGAGGGGTTAATATCCAAAATATATAAAGAACTCATATATCTCAACAACAACAACAACAACAAACCCCAAACAAACCAATTAAATAATTGGCAGAGGATCTGAGTAGACATTTTTCCATTGAAGACATACAGATGGCCAACAGACACATAAAAAGGTGTTCAACATCACTGATTATTAGGGAAATGCAAATTAAAACCACAATAAGATGTCATCTCATACCTGTTAGAATAGCTATCATCAAAAAGACAAGAAACAACAAGTTTTGGAGAGAATGTGGAGAAAAGGAGACCCTTGTACACTGCTGGTAGGAATATCAATTAGTATAGCCACTATGGAAAACAGTATAGAAGTTCTTCAATAGATTAAGGTTAGAACTACCATATGATTCAGCTATTCCACTTCTGGGTGTTTATCCAAAAACTATAAAAATGCTAATTCAAAAAGATATATGCATACCTATGTTCATTGCAGCATTATTTACAATAGTTAAGGTATGGAAACAACCTAAGTGTCCACTTACAGATGAATGGATAAAGAAGATGTGGTACTTATATACAATGGAATATTACTCAGCCATAAAACGATGAAATATTGTCTTTTGCACAACATGGATGGACCTTGAGGTTATTATACTAAATGAATAAGTCAGATGGAAAAAGACAAATACTGTATGATTTCATTCATATGTGGAATATAAAAAACAACAAATGAACAAACAATAAACAAAAACAAACTCATAAAGACAGACAACAGATCTGTGGTTACCAGAGGGAAAGGAGATAGAGGGAGGGCTACATGGGTAAAGGGGGTCAATGGTGATGGATGGAAACTAGACTTTTGGGGGTGACAATGTAATACATACAGATGTCAAATTATTATGTTGAGCACCTGTAACTTATATAATGTTATAAACCAATGTTACCTCAATAATTTTTTTTAAGTCAAAGTATGGATTTTGAACTCCAACTCCTTGTGACCATTATTTCAGAGATAACTGAATTTATTTCGACCTTAGTCATCATCTTTATTTACTCTTACTCCTTTGAGGCTCAAGTTGATCCATTCTTTAATTTTTAAACTGTAATGTTTAGAGAGGATGATGGGAGTGCTTGTGGTCAGAAAGAAAAGTCAAAGCCTGAGTACTGCTGACCAGCTTGTATGTCTTTGGACAAGTCAGTTAATAACTCTTTCATCTTCACGTCCTCCTCTGTGACGTGAAGACAATAATAGTGTTTCTCCTAAGGCCCCTGTAAAGACTGAATGAAATGACATATGCAAAACCCCAGCACGGAATCTCATGTCCAGTCACTGTCTGTTGTTACCGTGTTTTCCCCAAAATAAGACCTAGCCAGACAATCAGCTTGAATGCGTCTTTTGGAGCAAAAATTAATATAAGACCTGGTCTGATTTTACTATAAGACCGGGTATAATATAATGTAATATATAATATAATATAATATAATATAATATAATATAATATAATATAATATAATATAATACTGGGTCTTATATTAATTTTTGCTCCAAAAGATGCATTAGAGCTGGTTGTCTGGCTAGGTCTTATTTTCGGGGAAACAGGGTATTATTATCATTGGAATATTAATTCAGAAAGCCCTGCTATGTACCCTTTGTCTTTCAAATACATTTTGTTTTTATTGTTCAATCAAAGAGGACTTAACGGTTATAAGGCTAGCTGTTAAGCCACGAACTTCCTAGAAACACTTTTTTATGAAGAAATGTCTTCGGCTAGGTGCTTTCCTAGGACTCGAGGAGGTAGGAAAATTTAATTCCTCTAATTAACACATCCAGTGTCTATTGAAATCTCTGCTTACTGTGAAACAGCTGTCCTTTCCCCCAAAATCTGGTTCCACGGGGAACCCGGGGTTCTTCTGGATTCTTAACTTTGACAAAGGTCTTCTGGCCTTAACAGTCCCCTCCAGAGAGAAGCACTGGGTCCTCCACCTGGAGGCTTTTGAGCAAGGAGGGTCAGGAAGACAATTCTACCTCTAAATATACATGCAATCTTCTGGTAATGACTTCCTTCAGGGCCTGTTTCCCCTTGACCAAGAAGCAACATTATTCTAAATCCTTTGATAAATCATTGGAATTGTTTTTTTCAGTCTCATCAGAAACCCTTGATTAAAACCTGAGCACTCTGCTGAATACCTTACAACAGATCTAAATTCATAAAAACTGTTTGTTATGTGCCTACTATGTGTCAGGAACTGGGGGAGACTACAGAGATGAGGATTTATGAAATGGACATGTTCACAAGTAGCTGTAACAGGAAGTGTTACAGGAGCACAGAGGCAATGCAAAGACAGATGTAGACACTGACACCTCTAAGCACTTGCCATCTACAAAGAGCAGCATGGAAGAGGACATTTAACAAAGGACACACATACATCATATTAGGACTACTAATGCAGCATATATGAATATGCTCCTGCATACCCCCTCCAGCAGCAGTGATGAGAAGGGACACTCACATAGTGCTTCACCTATGCCAGACTCTGCTCTAAGTGTTTCACATGTATTAATTCTTTGTGTCCTTATAGCAACCTTATAGATAATACCATTTTCCCATTTTACAGATGAGTAAACTAAGGTGGGCACTTTCCCACCTAGCCAGGCACACCTGGGAAGTGGCAGGGCCAGATTTATGAACACAGGAAGTCTAGCTCTAGAGCCCACGTTTTATCTTTGGAAACCAAATCATATCTGGCTTCAACCTCACCAGGGTGGATAGAGTATTCAATTTCAGTCCTCATAGGGGGCCCTTCCTCATCTTAGGGCCAAACAGGAGTCTGTAGAGCTCACACATTTCTGAAAATATGGGGAAAGGACAGTTTTCAGCCTGCCATGATGGCATTTGGGAAGAGATGTTTTTTGGCAAGCTAGCTCCAAGCACAGCATTGCCTTGGGGTTTACTCCCCAAAACATCTGTCACCTCTCTCCAGTCCAAGGTCCCCCTATTCCTTCTAAGAGAGAGGGAGAAAACGCACTGTGTTCAACCATTGGCAGAATGCCCTCCCCACATACACATCTTCCTTCCAGTTTTAGGAAATCATTTTCCTCTTAAAGATAGAGTCATCCCTTCTGCCTGTCCTCCCTTCAAGTCCGCTCCTTCTCAGACTCTCTGTGGCCTACGCTTTGGAAACAAACACCTCTTAACTCCTAGGAGGGAGGAGAGGGTAACACTGTTCTTTCTTAACATCCTGCCAGGTAGATAAGCAGAGTTAACTTCTCAGTCGGGTTAAATTGCTTCCCAAGTATTCTTGGATGTGAAGAGAATTTCACCTTTGTTCTTGCAATGCTCCTGTGAAGCAAGTTGCTTTAAATACAGAAACCACATTGGGACTAAATTTCAAATCAAGGATTTCCTTGTGGTTCTCCTACTTGAAATGATACAAGCCATTTATTGAGCTGGTGTAGGAAGGAGGATGGGGGGTGAAGGCTGCCAGGAAGGCCTGAGCCACAGAGGTGACTACCTGACCTGTGATGTTGCCTTGTCTATATAATTTGCTTCATGCTGCATCATACAGAATATGCCAACCTTTTTCTGCCTGCTCAAAAAAAGGTGATGCTAATTAGATCAGGCAAATAGCTGCTGTTGTTGATTCATTTGAAAATGATTATGCCAAGGCAGTGTGTTATTACCCAGCAAGTCGCAGCTTTGCTTATTAATGCGCTGAGGTGGCTGCCAGACTTCAGAGTCGGAGGTGGAATTTGAGGCGAGCAGGGCCCGCTGAGTCCCTACCAGAGCCTTCATCTGAGGACAAGGAACAACCTATTGACATTTAGGAATTCAATCCCTTCTGGTCGGTATGGACTCCACTATCCATTCAGTGCCAACAAATATTAGTTGGAACCCTTGTCATTTGCAAAATGTAATACAGTGGGTGACGCAGAAAACAAATATGAAGAAGTCCACTCTTAAGGTTCTTATGTTCCCGTGAAAGAGCTGAGATGCTGAGCCAAATAACGTTCCAAGTGCTATAATCACGGGAAGTAATTAAGTAAAACGCATTTCATAAAGTGGTAGGTTTTCCACATGTTATTTATTTAGTATATTAGAAAGGTAAATAATGTGGTATGGAACACGAAGGATGAAAAGCTTCGTTTTACAGAAGGTAGCCCTAGGAATCGGGAAACGCTTCATGAAGCAAGTAGCATTTGAGCTGCTCTTAGAAGTATGAGTCAAGTGTTGAAAAATCAGCAAAGTATAAGCGAGAGCCCAGCCAAGAGGAGGGAAGTTGTGTTAGGTGGTCCAATTTGGAACTAGGAGGCAAAAAAGAAGTAATAATCCATATACTTGGAAATGTAATCTGATTATGTAGGGTTTTGAATTTGAGCATAAAGAATTTGGATCTTCTTTCTACTAAAATAAATAAATGATGATGTAGAAAGTGTTTCTCAGAAAAGACTACATGTAAAACAAAAAAACAAAAACCCCAAAGCCTATAAACATGGCCACAAGTAGGTAAACTTTCTATACCATTATTGAGGTTAACCTAAAAAATGTGTGAAAGTAATTTTTATTCATTTTTGAGGGTTGTGTTTCCAGAGGCACAGTTTCTAGATAAAAATTGGGCCATTATAATCCAATAACATTGAAACAGATTTCATTGCCACCAAATAAAGAACATGTTTTCCCTTTTTGTCTTCTGTTTAAATTCCCCTTCCTCCTTGTGAAACAGTTAATATGCTGAAGTGGAGCGCTTAGCCCACCTCCAAACCCTTAAAATGTAGTTAATTACGAGATAGGCCCATTTAAACTTTACGACATTCTTGATACTAGAGTGTATGGTGGGTTGTTTTTGTTAATCAGCAGAAAGAAGGTGGTGTGGGGTAGCAGCGGATGCGCGAGCCTGGGCTGCTCTGGCCTGGACACCACTCCTCGTCCCAGCCCTGCCTTCCCCTGGCTAGAGGACAGGTCGCCTCACCTCTTTCTCAAGCTGCAGCATGACGAGATCGTACTGGATTGTCTGCCGTTTACTTTTCACCTCAAGTAGTCTATGAAACTAAAGAAAAATTGTGAAACACACACAACTTAAAAGCATGTACTGAGAATGCAGACATGATGGGTTATGTAAACAGCCTTACAAAATTCATTTCTTGTGCTAACACATAATGGGAGCAATGGGTCCACCTAGGCAAAACGGAAGGAAGACAAGATTATAGGAGCAAGCAATGATTTTATTTCCAAACTAACAATTCCACATGCTTCTCCCCCATGCTCAATGGACAAATGGCATTTCAGGAAGTCAAAAATGGAATGCATCCTGTGTACACAATTTTCCTTCTTTGCATCTCCCAATTGTGGCTTATCAAATAATGTAATTTTATCCTCGTAGCTAGATTATTTACTTCAGAGTGGCACAACCCACAGCCTAAAATACTAGGAAAATATAAAAAAGATATTTTGACTGAGAACAAAAGGCTATAAATAATTTTTTCATATCTTTTAAAATTGATTGCTATCTTTATAAACTTGAAGTTGGTAAGAGCCTATCTAAAGAATCTTATCTGGATGGCAGGTATCTGGATGCTGCTATTTTATTTCACTTACCTTTCTGTGTCTTTGAGAAATTTCATAATTCAATGAAAAACCTAAGTAGTTTATTGTCCAGAAATTTATCTCTGGAAGATTTCAGGAGACAAAGTCAACTTTCCTCATAATAGAAGTTCATATTACAAGAAGCCTCTCAATAGTGAGAGA
The DNA here is from genome assembly GCF_057876585.1 of Rhinolophus sinicus. NCBI lineage: Eukaryota > Metazoa > Chordata > Mammalia > Chiroptera > Rhinolophidae > Rhinolophus > Rhinolophus sinicus. The sequence continues at coordinate 163,545,929 of NC_142517.1, read as the reverse complement.
AGGAGGGTGTAAAAAGTTTTGAGAACAGCTCAAAGTAGAAGTATTTATGTCAGCCAGGACCTCGTAAAGTGAACATAATGAGGCGATATTGTGAAAAATTATTAATGCGATCTTTCTCTGTAGCCTCTCTGAGCTCATGATCTTATCTCCAATCAGCTGGCAATATCCTTCTACCCAGGAGGAAAACATGATTGGTACAGAAGGAAAGAGAAAAAAAAAAGACATTCAATATAGGATTTTGTAGCAAGACAAAAACCATGCAAGCCACGTTATTACCTTGACAGGGGGCTTTCTACATTCCTTTATTTCTGTCTTTAATATAACCAGAACCATGACATAGAACGCAGGTCACTGAGTCTGCCTATAGCGCAAATAAAATGTTCCTTCTGCTATGGCTTGCTTGCCATGTGGTAGGAGGAGGATATGACGTAGGGAAATCAAAGAGAAACTCACTTCTCCCTGCCTGGGGGATTTGAGCAAGAAAGAGGTTGGGGGCAGAAGGGGAAGAGGATGAGAGATATGTGGGGCGGGTGGTCACACCAAGGGCAGAAAGCGCTCTTGCCCCATGTCCGTGGTACTCACAGACTTTCCTGGAACCATGTGTGTGGGTGGCCACATCAGGGGAGAAGTGATAGCCTAGGGTAGTTGTTTAGGCAGCAAGAGCCTGGGTTCAGCTCCCCGAAGGAATCCCTGACTCCTTTGGGCACAAAAGGTATCCAGATGTTAGCCAGTCCCTTGTGAAAGACACAGAAGGTGCCTGAAGGTGTGGCTGCCGAATTGGCCAAAAGGACTCTCCCTCATTAGGAGCCACAGTCCCTGTGGCTGAGGAACGGTGGCTGAGGACACTGGGCCTGGCAGGAGGGTATGTGGATAAATTACAGGATGGCCAGTTAAATTTGAATTTCAGATAAACAACAAATAATATTACATGTAATAGTTGGGATATACTAAAAAAATTATACATTGTTTTTCTAAAATTCAGATTAAGTAGGTATCCTGTATTTTTTTTTGCTAAATATGGCAACCCTACTTAGGACTGCCCAAGAGCTGCTGCCAGGCTGCAGGGAGTCCTGAGGCAAGCTAAACCCAGGAGAGGCATAGACGGTGGGCAGGGTACCTCCATACTGACACCAACAGCATGACCGGGAGCATGACCACACCACAGGCTGCACCTGCCAACGACCGTAACTGCAAATGCCAACAAGATGCACGCGGACAGGCAGAAGTGGCTGCTGCTCCAGCCGAGTGAGTGGATGGGATGTGAGCGCCTGTCGTCCTTAATGCGCAGAGGTCACGTGTACTCCATGTAGCAGCCACATGGGAGAGAGAAGCAGAGGCAGGGAGGCAACTGAAAGACAGCAATTTATTTGCAAACTATTGTATCAGACTAAGCTTTAAACTGGACTGACCAGAAAATTATATTTTCCCCTGATACTCTGGGCGGGGGTTCATGAAGAAATCAGTTGCGGAGCCAAATGTTAAAAGTGCATTTTCTCTGCACATATGGGTTACAGTGCGAACAAACTGTGATTTCCCACTTCATACTGGTCTGCAATGACTTTTCAACCAGAGTAGAGGAAGAATGAGAGCTGATCAGGGAAACTGACTGCTCCTCTCAGGGAAGTTACACCCTCCCTGTTCACTCCTAACTCCTTGGGCCCTAGAGTTCCTTGGACCCATAGCTCTGACCTACAGAGAAAACCCTATGAACGTTACTGGTTGTGGTTCTTCACTAGCCACCCCCATCTAAACCTTTGCAAGCAGGCATCATGTGGCTTCAGCACCCACTGCATTGTGATGGGATCACTTACAGACCAGAAAGGTGCCGTGCAGCTAGCTCCCCAGTGCTGTGGGCACGCCGAGGGCCCCCCAGCATGCCAGATGCTGCCTCCTGCCAGCCCACCCCTTGGAGAGGGTCCAAGTCTCCTTTCCTTCCTCCCAAGTAATGAGAACATAATTAGCATAAGCTGGAACAGATTAACATAGAGCTATGGAAAGGGCTACATATACATTCTTTAGGAACAGCCACAGACATTTGGGATATGTTAAACTTCTCTGAAAGTTTTAAATCCTCCCCCAGGTAACCGAAGCTCAACGTTTAAAGGGCCTGGAGGCCTATCTAGCTTCCACCTGACACATGAATCTCCTGTACAACTCTGGGTCAACTGGTCATTCAGGCTCTGCTTAAACCCTCCAGTAGTAATGGGGGGCGGGGGGGCGTCTCACCCACCAGGGTCAGTTGCCATTCCCATCCCTGTAATGGCCGTAGGAAGGATACCAAGCAGGAAATGAGATCCAAAAAACTTAAGAAGCCCTAATGATTACCGTTCCTACTTTCCCAGCATTCAGTTTGACCTAGTTTTTCAAGGCCCAAGTACGTGTTGCTCATCATAATCGGAGAAAATTTGTTGAGGACAAGATATATGAAAACCTACACAGAGAATCAAGAGGTTAGATGACATCAATGACGGATGGATGTTTTCTACAGTTTGTGGAACCCAGGTCTCAGCTAAGGTTATCCTGTGCATTAGAATGTAATTGAGATTCTCTCTAGCTTTCTATCCCACATCCTGTGCAAGTTCAAGTTCCTTCTCCACTCCCAGCCCCCTCAGGGAGCTCTACCTTTTGCCTTACTTTGCTATTGAGCTCCTCTCAAACAAGTAACTTGTGAAACTGGGAAGATGAGCTATGAAAAAAAAAAAGAAAAGGAAAAACCTTAAAATTGACAATTAGATCTTCATAAAAATCCTCTGGCACCCTTCCATGGAAATCTTCTCAATAACCATCTCCCTGATTGGACTCGAGCTCGTCCAGTGACTGGCTCTGTCTCCCCCTTCCTTTCTCCTCTCTTCTTTGCCCATCCCCACCCCCAGATTCCTCTTCATTTCTGAAGTAGAACCTTTAGTCTCTCTGTTTGCTATTTTTTTCCAACCGCTGTCCTTAAAACTTACCAAGTTTGTTCCCTAAACAAAGAGTGCCAAATGTAAATATATATTTCTTTTTCTTACCTGCTACACCTTCATGGAGCATGTTGGGCCCAAACCCTAAGGGGTTAATTTTCAATCTTTCTCTCACCAGTGATAATGTGTATAGAGGACACGGGAACACTAACCTTGAATTATGGTACCAGAAAAACAGGGCCAAAGCCTTCCTGAGCAAGACTGCAAGGAGAGCGTCTTGGCTGACATGCCCAGGATGTCCTCCGTGGGCGGGTTCTGTGCCCCCTTCACTGCAGCAGGTTCATTCTACTTCTGTGTTTTTTTCTTTAACTATTTCTTTCGGGGAAGGGACACCACACTTCTCCTCAGTTAAGAGAAATATTTTTAACAGTACAGAGGTATTTTATTTTTTAACACTTATCAACCATGAATTCATAGGGAATGGGTTCCAGCAGCTCCGGCTCCTTTCCCTTGGTTCTCACAAAGTGTGCTTCTCTGGGTGGGGCAGGCTGGCGTTTCCGTTGAACCCAGGGACCTTTCTCTTTGGCTTCCTTCTCTTTTTGACCATTTTCCTTCATGAGTGTCAGGAAGCTCTCTCGGCTCTGAGAGTGCTTAATATGCTCAATATGAACATGAATTCTCTTGGCAAGAATCTTGCCCTTAACTTGTTTTGTTTACAACAGTGCCAACAACATGCTGAGTAACATTGTAGACCCGTCCCGTTTTGCCATGGTAACATCTGTGGGGCATTCCTCTCTGAACAATGCCCATTCCCTGATGTCTACAGTATCGCCTTTCTTGTAGATCTGCATGTATGTAGCCAAAGGAACAACTCCATGTTTTCTAAAAGGCCTAGAGAATATAGAGCAGGGAACCTCTCCGCTTTCCCTTTGTGTCGGTCATTTTGATGAATTACTGGAAGACGGCGGTCCCAGCCGAAAAGCTCATCCTGCTTCTGCATAGGCAGCGTGGACCTAGAGATGGGGAGCGTGGTAATCTTCACTGCGGAGGCACTTCTGCTATTTGGAGGAATAGGAGATCAGAGAGTATCTAATATGCAAATTCCCAAAGGTCACATACAGGCTTCCCACACAGCAGATGGGTCAGCCATAACCAGAGCACTTCAAAGTGGACTGGGGACCCTGACAGTCCTACTCAGGACTTGTTATCAAAGTATACCCAGCGAGGCTGGCAAAACAATCGGCAACCACAGAAAATCAAAACAAAAACTGCTTCGAGGTAAGGCATCGCTGAAATCTGCACCCTCTTGTTTGTGGCTTCCGTTTGTGCTTGTACTCAGGTGTTTGTGTTCTTCCAGGGAAACAATAGGCTCATTAGAGCACAAGTGAAGAAGTTATTTAATAGGTTCGTAAGTCACCCGGTTCTTACAACAGCCATGCAGGGCTGCCAATGAGTGAGAATCACTGATGAAGCTTTAAATTGATACACTCACTGAAGCGTGAGCTATCAATACTGACCTTGTTTGCTGCTTCCCAAACAGGCAAGTGGAATTCTCTAGAACCTTTGAGTAGCAAGCCATGCATTTAAGCTGATTTCAAAGAACTGCGTTTAATGTAACCAAAAGTCTCCGTTTAATTGTTTCTGGGTTTCCAAGGATTAAACTCCCATTAGAACAGTGGTTTTAAACTTTTATTTTAGTCATCTAGTTTTTTAAAAATCCAGTTCTGGCAGAAGAGTCTCTGCCTGAGTCTCCTAAATGTATCTTCCTAGAATGAAAACGTAGTTGAAGGCTTGAGGAGATTGCAGCTGGAGCCAACCCAAAGCACTCTAGTATAATAATAATAGCCAACATTAATCTGCTTACTGGTTACCAAGCCCTATGACATGCACTTAAAATGTGTCATTTTATTTAATACCCACCATGACCTTGGGAGGTACAGCCAAGGAAATTAAGACTTAAAGAGGAAAAATGCATTACCCAAGATTCCCAAAGCTAATCCAGAATTAAGATTCAAACCCAGGGCCTAAACTCTTAGTCACTACCCTATCTTGGCTCCAATGTGATTGCACGGATATACAGATCCCTGACTTTTTTCTTAATTAAGACTATAATTGTGGGGACAGAGCCCCAGAAAGCAGTTTCCAGGCTCTCAACCTCACATAGAAAGGTGTTGGCTCAGGTAGTAAATGGCCATCAACTGTGATTGGATGGCCATCAGCTGTGGCTAGTTGGCCGTCAGCTGTAACCAGTGAGCCATTGGCTACTAATATAACTGCTGTGGCCTCGCTAGCAAAAAAATGGGGACTAGCAAGAAGATGGTGGCTGGGCTGGCAAGCGCGGATTGCAGTTAGGATGGTAGGTGGCGGACAGTGTGGATTCAGCCTCCAGTGAGACTATAGTGTTGCCAGCGGGAATATAGTGGTGTGACTCCCCCGTCTATGGCTCCGTGGGTGTTCCTTTTTGGCCTCACCATGTCCTGCGTTCTTGTGTGGGGAGCGGGAGCAGAGACCCCACCGGACTCCCTGCACAACAATAATACAAGAAATAAAAGCTGACCAGGGTATTATTTCTCTTGTTGCCTACCAGGTGAATGGCATTCCATTTGCCCAGGTGCTCAGCTTATCTAAACTCCCCCCAAAAAAATCCAACCTCTTGAATCCCCTCTAGCCTATATCTCCTCGGGTATTGTTGTGTGTTGGCTCTCCTTCTCACTCCAATCCACTTTCCACACTGTGGCCAAAGTTCTTATTGTAAAATACAAAGTTGGTCCTGCCCTTCCACTTCCTAATGCCAGGTACGGCCTCCTACTGTTTCCTTTCCATCATGTCCAGACTCAGTACAGCACCCACAGCCTGTCATGGTCCAGCCCCAACTTCCTTTATAGATTCCTCTATAGCCTCTTATTCTCATTCGTACACTTCAGTGATCACGTTACTCTTTATTTCCCAAACTCAGGTTCAGAAAACTTAAGTAACCTACCTACCAGCATTATCTAGAAGCCCTGCTCACAGGTGAGCAGAATTTGGTAAGATTTCTGGGAGAAGTAGAAATTATAGTTTGGGGCGTGAAAGAGGCCTTAATAATTATCATTTGTTCATTTTCCTTGTTTCTCAATGAACTATGAAAGTCCGAAGTCAGAAAGCGCCCTGCCCAAGATCACATAGCCACTTAGAGCATCAGCCTATTCATACAAAGCTTCTCCCCAGACCAAGAATTTTGTTCCCTGATTTCTAAATTTAGTAAAGTATCCATCTGCTGTTTATTTTAAGCCTCAAAACTTCCAAAATAATTGCATTGCAAGCTTGTCCCTTAAGGGATAAAGTAATTGCCACATTTAGAAGGTTTTCACACGTTAAAAAAAAAAAAAAAAAAAAAAAAAAACTTAGAGACTTCTCAACCCTGTAGTTTTCTAGCCTGTTATTCATTCTCTAATTTACCAAAAATTTATGATGCTACTACATACCATATATTTCACATACCAGGCACTATGGGACAAAGATGAGAAGACGTTTTTCCTTCCAGGAGCGCACCATCTAGTACAAATAAAAACGGGCAGACATTCCTTTTTTCATTCAGTAGAAGAACCTTACAGGAGGGATATACAGTGTTCTATGGAAGCACAAAGAAGTCAACAACTCAAGGAAAGTTTGACTGGAAAGATGCAGATGTCTGTGCTGGCCTAAAGAATGCATGGGAGTTGGCCCCGGAGAGACAGAGAGTGAGCTTGTGCAGACACACTGCCCATTGCTCTGAGAAAGGCATCTTTCTCTTTTTCTCCAAAGGGTCATGGGATTTCAAAAATAACCATGGCTAACAGTAGCATAGTGCCGGCAATGTGCAAGGCACTCTTGCAAGTGCTTTTGCTATAAAAACTCACGTAATCCTCCAAACAATCCCATTGTAGAGATGAGGAAACAGTGCCACAAGAAAATTAAATAACTTGCCTCAGGTCACACAACTGGCAAGTCATAGAGCTGGGATTGGATCTTGGTTCCCGATTCTGTGACAGGATCTACAACATGGTTCTGCCTCTGAGATATTTCAGAACCCGACTACAGCAGTAACTCAGGTGGTGGCAGGCAGTTCCATTCTAAGCTCAGCCACTCTGAGGCTTAGTGTCTGTATATTGAATCAGATCATTGAGCCTCTGAACCCCTCTCAGCAAAAACCAGAGAGAATCTCGGGTCAGCAAACTTCTTCTACAAAAGGCCAGGCAGTAACACATAAGTGAGGCTTTGTGGGTCACCTGGTCTTCGTCACAATTCCTCATCTCGGCTGCTGTAGCACAAAAACACTGATAGACACTGTGCAAGTAAGTGGGTGTGACTATTCCAATAAAACTTCATTTACAGAGACTGACATTTGAATTTCATATCATTTCATGAGTCACAAAATACTCTTCTTCTTTTGAATTGTTTTCAACCATATAAAAATGCAAAATCCAGTCTTAGTTCACAGGCCATACAAACACAGGCAGTGGTCTGATTTGGCCCATGGCCAGTTTGCCAACTCCTGGTTTAGAGTCTAGAGCATAACTTCTGTTTTTCCAGGAAACCTATGGGAATCAGCCCAGTTCTGTATACCCACTGGGTACTCAATAAATGTTAGCTAACACTCCAGGCTGCCTCATAGGTATGTGGTAGAGAGAAAACCATGACCTGGGAAGAGCATGGGACTAGGGATTAGAAGACCAAGCTGGAGTCCCAGATCATTACTTACTAACAGTAACCTTAAGACAGTCATTAATCTCCAACTGGGCCTTGGTTTCCTGCTCATTTATCATTGCCAATGACAGGCCGTGGTATCTTCATAATAGCTACATTTTCTTCTATGGTGCTTACAAGTATGGCACTTTGCCTATGTTAACTTACTTAATCCTTATGACAGCCCTTATGAGATATGTACTAATAATATCCCCATTTTACAGATGAAACACAGAGACCTCAGTAACATGCCCAAGGTCACAGAGCTGGTGTGAGAACTTGAACCCATTCTGGCTTTGGAATCTGACTCTTAACCCATAGGCTATAATACCTTCTCTTTAACAAACCAGGAAGGCCCCTTCCTCAACAAAGAAATGTATACACACAAGCCTCTTCATGCCCTTGGAATGGGGAATGAGCAATGTCAACACGAATTTGAGAATCATAAGCTCAAAAATAAAATATATAAATGATCCTCTTCTTGCTACCTGGTATTTGCTGAGCACTTACTGTATATCAGGTCAGGTATTTTACCCTGTGTCTTATTTAATCTTTCTAACAACAATTTTATGAAGTTAATACTATTATCAACCCTTTTCACAGATGAAAAAATTGAGGCTTAGAGAAACTAAATAGAGTGTGTAGGGCTCCAGGATAGTAAATAAGCAGAGCTGAGACTTGAACCCAAGCCACCTTACCTCAGAGCCCAAACATTGCCTTTAGTGCAGTGACACTCTTTCAGCCATACTAGTTGTATGTGTACTGTTTAGTAGTGCATTCAGCACATTATAGGTAAGTGTGGCTTCGACAGCTGGCCTGATAGCCTAGCCACCATTTAGAACTCGGCTTCTATGGGAAAATGCACTATATGTTGAAACAACTGATTTACAAGCAGATTTCGGAAAACAGCCAGTAGGTGAATGGGGGGGCTGCTTATGTGTCTTGGCACAGTTGGAATGAGGGTCATGCTTTTCGGTTTGTTTGCTCACATGCATCTCGCCTTTCCTGTATGTGAGCATTAGGCACTTTGGCCTTTGCAGCCAGGCTTCTCTCATTCCACTGCCTTTGCCCACAGTGGACAGCCAGTGGTCTGCTGGTTAACTCCTGGTCACTAGAGGAGGTGGGTGTACAATGACAGCTCTCAGCAGCCACCTCAAAATTTGCCTCCAAACATACTGGAGGAAGCAAAGTAATCTGTGAATGTGTCTACAGGCACATGCTGCATCGCTATTGAGATACATTGAATTGAAAGACTATAGGTCAAGGTCGGGGTGAGTGCTGAAGTGAAGCATAAAGAGATTGAGGAGTCGCTCTTGTAACCTCGAAAATGTGGCTCCCTGACAAGGACCTCTGTGTGAACCATGCAGATGCTGGGTGCTTTGCCCAGTGCTAACAACAGTCCTTATTAAGCTTGTCTTGTTCATTTACTTTTAAGGCATGTGCTATATTTATTAGCAATGCTTATGAAGGAGTCTCCTTAATGTTGGATTAGCAACCCTTTCCCTGGAGTATTTTTGGTGCCTAAAGCTGTGGAGACAGGTGAGAATGAGCTCAAGGCAGAGATCTGGGACTGGTTTGCAGTGTGACCTGGCACAAGTCACTTTATTGCCACCCTTCTATTTCCACTTCTGTAAAAATAACAGTGCTAATACTTGCCCTCTTTCTAACTCTCAAAGATAAATCAATGTCTGAAAAGTGCTTTGAGCTTTTCGGTATAAAGGTGAGCATTCCTTACCATCATTAATTACCATGTATTAATAGAAAGAGTAGTACCGAAAACTCAAAGGTGATCCAAAATAGTGATGAACAAACCTGTCATATTATATTAGTAACTGTCGCAGAGCAGGCAGGGGAAATGAACAGCTTCTCTCCCTAATACTGCAGTTTTTCTTCCTACAAAGTGATTCATGTGAAATTCAATTTAGAAAAAAAAAAAAAAACTTGTATGCCAAGTTTCATTCACTTGGAAATTTCTTAGCAAGTAATATATTTTTCTGAAAAGGGGTCTGGGAGGGAAATCTCACCTCTTTCTTCCTAATTTCATGACTGCCGGGTGAACACGATCCTATAATAGGGAAGGGAACACCCATTGACCACCATTACAACCAGGATTTAAATATGAGGAAACATTAAATTTTTTTTTAATGCATTACCTCTTTTCTCCTTCATTGGGCTATTTTGGCTGAAATAATTTGACAGCAAAGCAACCTTTGGTCTTGTCTGAGAGGCTTTGCTGGCTCTTTCTATGCACCTGTGTCTGTGCAGTAAACCTGACTGTAGGACTCTTGTCACAAACGAACTGTCAGATCATTACTACAGTTGATGCAGTATAATCTGTCTTGAAATTAGACTCCGTCTGGCCAGGCTAGGCGCTCGCGTGCCACAGAGGCTAATTCGCTTCTTGAATATGCATTCATGGAGATGTGCCTGGATTTGGAATCCAGGGGGAGTACACGTTAAGAGCAGATTTTCTGAATTAGCATGGCGCGAGGGAAGGGTCCTTCATTTAGACGGCTGCAGATGCCGTTCCCTCTTGTTCATTACAATTGCATTTCATCAGCTTTATGATGTCCACATGTCAATTGAGCGTGAGGATTTTTCACACAAAAGAGCCTCAGGGAAAACGACTCTCCTAGCTAATCAGCTGATTATCATACTTCAAACGGGCTGCCGGACTTACTGCTCCCAACCTGTATGGGCAACAGCAGAACTGGAGATGAAGACAAGCTGAAGGAAATTAAGGAGGAATTTGTCAGCGAGGAGAAGAAAGAACTATGGAAGCTGAAGTGGAAGCCTTTGAAATAGATGGGCGTAGGAAATAAAATGACTGATGTATTTCTTTTAAAAGGGGGTTGGTGGGAAAGGGTGAAAGGTTAATTAACGATATTATCTGCCCGTTTATGCCCAGCTGGATAAAGCTCTGTCCACCCTGCTCTGGATTTTAAAACCTAGATTCAAGAACCCAGCCCAGGGTCAAGAAGAGTATCTTGAAGTAATTGAATTAGTTTCCGACAAATCAACTATACGCAAATGCCCCTGGGCACCTCCTTATAGATTTCCCTAGATTGGGAATTAATTGATTAATAACAAGGAAATGATGATAAGAGAAGAAAAATACCCACACCACTCCATAAAGAGTGTTAGCTTAGGGAACTATTTATGGAAGTCATTAATTGGGATTTTATCTTCAGAGGTGTGTTTTTGTGTTCTTTGAGGAGAAGAAATTAATAGGTGGTCTTTTTTCCATTTATATCTGAAATTTACCAAAGTTTTCTCCCAGCTCCCTAGGGTCTTCCTCAAGTCTATCTAAAATGCAGTTAGAGCAGAGGCTGTCTTTTGCTTCATGGCGCGTCTGCCTTATGCTTTCATCAGAGGAGTCTAACTCACACAGATGCACTATTTAACAATGCCATCCCCTGCTTTCATCAGAAGGGGGAAGGTTGCGGAGCCGAGCCCTGCAGAATAAGGGGGGCAGGTCCCCTGTGATCGGCGAAAGCTGAACATCGGTGCCAGTTTCCATCTGTCATGATAGCCTATCTCCGAACCTTCAATCTGTCAAAAGCTCGCTGCCTGGCTGAAGGCTCCAGGAGATTTGGTGCACTAAACACATTTGACAACAGCATTATCACTGCAAGGAGCCAGCAAAATGCCATCAATGTGTTAATTGTAACTGGCTATGTAAAGTGTCACTTCCCATATCATTTAACACCAGCTTCGCCTCTTTCGCAGTTCCTAATTTTCTGCACTTTATAAACATATGGATTGCTCTTGTAACAACAATGTGATCTTCTTAGCAGAGGTTTAATTTCGCTTGGATACACTGCACCCAAGCTTCTGACGGGGAAACAGCGACAGGAGGGGGTTCAGGAGAGGAAGTAGGGAAGAGAAAATAGAGGGAGGTAGGGGGAACGGAGCTGTGGAGGGTTGGGGGAGGGATGGGAAAGGCCAGAGGAATCAAAGCGCTTCTCACACAGGCTGCTGTGATATTTTTTAGATGCGGGGAATAGTGGTGCTTTTTTTTTCAGGGTGTGTTCTTGCTAATGGGTAAATAATTCTGTTCCCCTTGTAGAGGATGAAAAATGTATATCCAGAATTTTTGTAGGCAGTGAGTTTTCTTCCATCATAATATGAACAGTTTTATAATGATAAACATGAGAGCAGCACATAAATAAATGAAAAATCTCCCTTGAAGATCTGAATGGGTTTTTAGCACCCAAGTACCTAATATTCAATTTCTGGTACAACCAGGGCCAGGTGTTAAATTTCTCTAGTTACTGTCACTAATGCAAATTAGATTCTTTTTCTGCTCATAAAAAATCAAATCCACATTAGAAATTAGCTATAAAATGTAATGACTTAAATGCTATAGTGTTTTACAAATCTCCCTGCATTTCTATGGTAGATAATGCTGTAAAACTGAGGCAAGATAATAAAATATGGGAGGAAGTTGAGTTATTCAAAGGTCTTTTGTAACTGCTTACTTAGAAATGTGATATATTCTTTTGCTCATCTCCTTCTCTGTCCCCCTTCATTGTGGGAAATGAGCACATTTATGATTCTGTTTTTTTACAGGCTTAGAAGTAATCAAAATTCATTTTTAAATGATGCTACAAGAGCTGGCGAGATCATTTGCATTATTGAAAAAAATACCACCCAGAGAAGTTTACAATATCTTTGCATCTTTTAATCGTTGGTATTGTAACCATCCAGAGGAGAGTTTGGAGTTGTTAAATAGAGCTTAATTAGCATTTTTAAACTCTTCATTAACAACAGTATAACCAGATTTACATAGGGGATTGCTTCACAGTCTGCACCCACAGCTCTACCCATTCCCCTGTACAATAATATCCAAAATGCAAAAGAGAACCTTTCCTTAAAATGGAGCATTTAAAAAATCCTACAGTATACGGCAGAGCAAAATTGAACTAGAAAGATCATAAAAGCTATGCATTTATGAGAATTTAAATCCTAGCAGAATTTCATTCATTCGGCTGTAGAATGCATATTTCACTCCACCTCTGCCAAGTACCCAGTTTAGGTCCTTAAATTAAAATAATAATGAAACTTTAGGTCCCAGATGAGTAGGGAGTTCTTACAAAGCAAACAGAGTTATGATTAAGATTGTAACATTTCTGAACTCAGCTGAAAAACTTAGATTACAGAACAGGTTTATCTGAAAAATAAACTTGATGATCAAGGAAAGAGGAAGAGAACTAATCATTTTTGAGCTCATACTAGGTGCCCAGAATGGTGGTTTACATGAATATTTTCACTTAATTGCTTTCAGTGGAAACCCAGACAGTGTAAGTAACTCACCCAAGCTACACAGCTAGTCCAACTCCTCACCCATGTTCTCTCTGCCACCCTCTGGGGAGACCTGCAGAGACCACCAACCAAGAGAAGTGTCCCTCCCAGCCTCCACTCAAGGCCAGTCGTGCCCTCTCTCCTCTCCCATTGCACCACAAGCCATGGCGGTGGGCCCAAAGCATGGTTATTACGTAGAGATTCTTCACTCTGCCTGAGAGGGCTTCAGGGCAGGGTTATTTCACATTCCTCTTTGACTTCCCAAGCACCGTATAGTGTCTTATCTGCTGGTAATGCAGACCCTCCAATGGGTACCTCGTGTTAGAGCAGAAATAGGAAAATACGTAGCACTTTTCCTAGGGAACCCCATGCATTTTTTTTAAAGACTCCTATCAGCCAGCCTCTGTAACACCTTCAGATATTTGCCTCACTGGATACTACCCTTTGGCTAGTGGTAGGTCTTGGTTCTTATGATCAGATGCCTCTACCAATGACCAACAGAAAGGTCTCTTCTTCCAGCTGCCTTTTGTTCTAAAGTTATTGTCCCTTGATCTTTGCATGGATCCATCCAGACTTTCTGCTTCTGCCCACTCTGCCTCGCCTTCTTTTTTTGCCCAGTGGCATTTCCTTGCAAATTCCTACTTCCTTACTTAGTTTTTTTACTTTTTTCCATATCCCTCATCCAAATTGGTTCTCAGAGAAATTTATTCAAAAGATATCACAGCTGATAGGAGCTGTTATGTTTCGCCTTCACAAGTGTTTGAAATTAAAAATCAAGTTTATGCCAAAAGGAGTTTGGGGCTGCTTTTTGGGGGGGGGAGGTGAGATCCTTCCCAGCCTTGACCACGTGTACTCAGCCCTGTCTCCTCTTATGTTTGGCTCTGTTTCTAACAACATGTTTTGAATTCTTAAAGTATTCATTCTGGGTTGAACAGTTTCCTCCAGAAAAATTATGTCCACTTGGAACCCGTGAAATATGACCTTATTTGGTAATAGGGTCTTTGCAGATGTAACCAAGTTAAGATGAGGTCATACTGGATTAGAGTTTGGCCCTGAACCCAAAATGACTGGTGTGTTTATATAATAACAAGAGGGCAATTTGGACATAGACATAGAAGAGGGAGACGGAGATTGGAGTTATGCTTCCACACACCAGGGAGTGTCAAGGATTATTGACAACTACCAGATGTTACAAAGAGGCAAGGAAGGCTCCTTCCCTAAAGCTCCCAGAAAGCACGAGGCCCGACTGAAAACTTGATTTCAGACTTCTAGCCTCCAGAACTGTGAGAAAATAAATTTCTGTTGTTTTAAGCCACCCAGTTTATGGTCCTTTGTTATGGAAGCCCTGGGAAACATGCATATCTTCCTACCAAAAGGTCCAGAGGGCTCCATAGTGTTATCTCACATCCTTACACTACTCCTTGTAGAGTATAACTGACTTGTTCCAATAACTCATTCGTGCAGCAGTATTAATGGAGCTTCTACCAGGGTCCAGGTACCGAGCTCCATGGAAAGGATTCAACCCTTGGAACACGATCATTGGGGGCTAATGTCATAGATCATATGGTTTTCTTTAAGAATTTCTAAGTAGTGGCTGGTCACTCTTCTTTTTGGAGATCCTAGCAACTGTTATAATAATGAGTTCAAAATATATCGCAGTTATTTTAGAAGACACATGACCGTGAGGATGTGTGATTTAAAAGAAAGAGCTTGGGCTTTGACAGATCTAAATGCAGTATCTGCTTCACCCCTTACTTAGTGTGCAACTTTGGGCAAATTAGTTAACCTCTTTATGCTTTGGTTTCATTATCTTGAAAATGCGGACAATAATTACACCTACTTCACAAGGTTTTTGTGAGGATTAAATGATTTATTATGTATAAACTGCTTAGAACATTGTTAGTATATATACTCTTAATAGTTTTCAGTTATTATGTTTTAATTTAAAAAGTTATGTAAGGGATTTACTAAAATAAGAATTATTGTTATTGCTAATGATAAAAGTACTATATTATTGCTGAGGCAACACGGCCAGTGGATTCAGATTTGATGTCTAGGTCTGTCACTTATATAACCTTACTGGCTGCTGTGTGCCTTTAGATAAGTTCTTTATCTGTTTAACAAAGATGAAGCAGATACTTCATAGGGTGGTTGCAAACATTAAATGAGATAACGTCCTGGCAAATAGCATTCAGTAAACACCTACCCTACGCTATCCCAGCTCTGCAACAACACGCTATGTTTTGTGTGGTTCTTGCTTTTTAAAATACTGTATCAAGATTCAGCACAAAAACATACTAAAAATTCCAGAGCAGCATTTTAGAAAGTAACAAATGTTTACTTTCAATGCATTTTCCTAAAAATGCTAAGAAAGGCTTAAGGGCATTAAACAAAGGCAAGCTTACACATCTAATGTGTGTTTTCTCTACATTAAAATGATACACTGCATAGTCCCCATATTTGCTTGGCTTTAGCCTTCAGAGGCTAGTCACTTTGACTGGATTTTTTAAATATAATAAGGATATTGTGATATAATGCCAGTGCAGTGGATTTTTTCATGCTCTCTGTATAAGCTTTACCATCAGCTTGGCTCTCACCACCACCTACTTACTTATTTCCTTTTCTTTCCTCACTCTCAGACCTGATGCCTGCACGCTGGTGTTAATGAGATCTGGAGAGAGGCTATTGGGGAAATAGAGTAGAACTCTGTCCCTTCCGGTCACATTCCCATGTCTGATAGGCTGCTCCCCATGTTGAGTGGCTTCTGTTTCATTGAAGTTAATAGTAATAGTGCATGGGTGGGTTGGGGGAAATGGGGGATTGATAGTGAGGTTTTCCAGTCTAGTCTTGTTGCACAAGTACCACATCACTGAAAAATAGTGTACCAGTTAGTTTTTGCTACCTAACAAACCACTCCAAAACTCTGTAGTATAAAACAACGATCATTTATTAACTCGCAATTTTATGGGCCAGCAACAGAGGCTGGCTCAACTGGGCTTACTCCTACAACTGCCGTCAGATGGCAGGTCACCTGGAGACTGGTTAGTCTAGGATGACCTCACTCACATGTTCACCTGTAGGCTGTTGGCTGGAGGTTAACTGGTTCACATGTCCTCAGCAGGCCAGCCCAGCCGTATTCACATGATGTTGGTCATAGGGTTTCCAAGACCAGCAAGGGCGGATATGTCCTAATATCTCAGTCTCTGCTTGCATCATATTTGAATTTGTCCCACTGGCCAAAACAAGTCCCATAGCCAAGCTGGGTGTGGAGGGGGCTATCCAAGAGCATGAATAAAGAGAGGGAAATAATGTGTGGCTATTTTTACAATCTATCACGATTAGTATTTCCCATCCTTTCTGTTATCTGAACAAAGCAGAACATTTGTTCTAAATGTACATTTTAAGGAAACCTCCATTATTTATACATATCAGAAAAAGAGAAATAGGAACCCCAGGAAAATTAAGGAGTCCCTAACTCAGCAGAGGAACTTCAGAAGAACTCTCAGAAATAAGTAAGGTCTACTTGACAGCAGATAAAGAAATAGCTCTCATTTAGACTCTCCAGAGAGAATTTTGAAAGACAAGAATAATCTCTGGACAGATATATAAATTTTGATGTCTCGTTCAACTGTCTCTTTTTCTGCAAACATTTATTAAATAAATACATATCAGACACTGAAGGAGGTTCTGAGGCTACAGCTGTAAGTCTCTGTCCTCATGGAGCTTAGAGTCTAGTAGGGAAGACAGAGTTGCGTATTCACAATTGTGATACTGCTGCAAAGGTCCAGGCAGGGGCATGGCGCAAGATCCCAGCCCAGTTAGAGGCATGACAGGAGTCTTCTCTGAGCCCTGAAGGATGAATTGAGTCCTCTAGATAAAGAGGAGGGGGCAGGAAAGACTAGGCAGAGGCCAGTGTGAGAGAAGGAACATATAAATGGGCCATGTAAAAAGATCTTTTTCTCTCTGACCATGTGAATTCAATGATACGAGATAGGAAAAAGTGCTATTAATTAAACTATACACATGTGAACACAATGTTGTAACCAACCATGTGTTACCCAATGTCAAACAGTATTCTACTCTTTGTGGTTCTTACAATTCTTGAATAACCAGACTGCATTCCGTCCCCCTTGGCTTGCATTCCCTCATTGGCAACAATTGGTAGAAGGGTTCTCTTTAGTTTAAATACACTGCAGTTTGCCACATCCCTTCCAGCCCGTTCCATTCCGGCCTGGCTCCTGTAAGTATCTGAGTTTATATCTCCTTGATTTTTTCTGTGCAACAGGTTTTTATTTTTAATGTAACTAATAATAATCGCACCTAGGAAATGTATTCAAATATTGAATGGCAAATTAAGTCAGCATACAGAACTGCCTTTCATCTTTTTTTTCCTTTCTTTTTTATTTATTTATTTTTTTTGGGTGGTTTTTCCTTCCCATCTAGAATTTTAGTCCATCATTGTCTCAGGGTTAGAGTCAGGGAATAAAACATGTGAGCCTGTTGCATCCACAGCAATGAGTTCTAGGCAGACCTTATAAAAATACACTTTTACAATTTTATTCATAAAACAGTGCTCTTATTTCACAATAATATATCAGTATGTTTTATCTACTTTTTTCTGGTTTTGATTTTGAAGTTTTCAATCTTTCAGGGAAATCATAATAATTGAAGGCATTTTAAAAGATTATACTTTAAATTTTAAGTGATGTATCACATTTATAAGGAGAAACAAACAAACAATTATATGACTACTTAAATATTTGTAATACACTTATTTAATTTAAAAACCCAATTAACAGATAATTTCTATAGATGGTCAGCTTATAATACCAGGGGTGCCAAAAAAAAAACTGTGTACACCTGACTTGTATTCATCTTTTGTTACCAACGTACATTGAGTAATACAATTTTAATACAGTTTTTTCCTTTCTTAAAATGTGTATACATGTTTTTGGCATCCTCTGCAGATATGCACCTCATCAAGCTTTGGCCACCTATTTTATTTTCAGACCCTTCTTTCATTTTTTTCAAGTCTAAATCCTATTCATGTAAGCAAGGGTTTCAGGAGTCTAATATTGTTACCTTTTGAGAAATAACTTTAAGCAAATTTCACATTATACTTAGAATTAGCCATTGTAGTAACTTTTGTCATTCTTTGTCTTAGTATAAGTCACACCTCTGTGTGCAAGACAAGCCAGGCAGTGTGAAGCTTTGAACTCCTCCTTTCTTTAAATTCTTTTAAAAGGGTAAAGGAAAAATAAGGATAATTTACTTTTTTGTTGTTGTTTTTTTAAGTAAGCTTGACTAGCATTTTATGTAATTATTCCAATACTTTGTAGAATAGTTTTGGGTCAATGTCCGTCTCCTCCAAATAAATTCCTAATTTTGTAGATTAAGTGTGACCAGGAAATGTGTCTTTGTTTAAGAATTTTATTGACATGAGTACAAAGGCCATATAATTGCTATTCCATTGGGATGGACATAGAACTAAAGATTTTTGTTTCATTTT
Source organism: Rhinolophus sinicus (assembly GCF_057876585.1). Taxonomy (NCBI): domain Eukaryota; kingdom Metazoa; phylum Chordata; class Mammalia; order Chiroptera; family Rhinolophidae; genus Rhinolophus; species Rhinolophus sinicus. Next base: position 163,527,512 of record NC_142517.1, on the reverse strand, counting down.
CCTCTTCTTTTGCTATACTGTATCATCACTGTATCACACTCAAATCCTGGTGGAAAATAAAACATAAATGTATCACATGAATGTGTTTGAAATGCAGCAAGGTTCCTTTGTACATACAACACCACTCCAACTATCCAGAGCTCATCATCAACTACATCGTTTTGCTATAAGTCGTTTTGAAGGAGAAAGGCATGATGGGTACAGCCTGGGTAGTCTGTATCTAAGCAGTCACCATCCACGATGTTCACGATGTTCATCAGCGCGGGGCTCTAACTCCCGCATCTTCTTCACCTAAACCACCACCATGGTCCTCGGTGAGAATTATCGAGGTGACTCCAAAACATGGAAGAATAACCCACAAAAGACCAGGAGAGTAGAATGACATGTCTCAGAAAATGCTTTCAGCAGTGGATTGAAAGGAGGACGTTCTTCTTTCTCTTCAATTAAAAGGACAATTTAATGAGTCAGAAATTCAGTAACCAAGGTGTTTTGGTCAGATTGCCTCTATCTTATGTTTTATGGGTTACTTGGCATGAGGCTGACACAGGGACAGGGAGTGGAAAGATGGGACAATCTTTACTTCATCCCACCCAAAGGGCATGCAGAGCCAGAGCAGTGTGGCCCCAGACCTCAGTACACGCTGAAGCACCACTCTGCTAAGGTACATACTCCAAAACTCAAGAGCAAGTGAGAGTGCAGGTGTCCAGAAGGGCACCTACTGCCTTTCCCTACACTTCAGGGGCTCCACCACGGCCACTGCTTTGGAGGCTGCTTCCTTCATCTACTCGCTTAGTAATGATCCGTGAGCAATTCTTCCGATTGCTCTCTTGCATTGCAGGAACTGTGGCAGGCATTCCAGAATAACAGAATAGCTTTGTTAGTCTGGTAATTAAGACAGGAGTGACATTCAAACACAGCCTGGACAGGACGAGGCAAATTACTGTATTCTTTGTGTGAAAAGCTGTTCCCAGTCTGCTTTGTCTGCCCTCCTGGGATCTCATCATCTCCACTAAAAGTCAAAATGGGATTTTGTACCCTCTATTCCTCTATCTTTTTCCCCCCTAATATATATCTGCTTTGTGGGAGCCATGTTTGTCAGAATGTGCTAATTTATGGCGTTATGGGGAAAAATGAAACCTCAGCTCTCAATTCCTGTTCCTTCAGGCAGCTTTCCTAAGGATCTCCTCCTTTCTCCCTCCCTCCTCTCTATTTCTGGGGAGGTTATTTGCTAAACAGAACATGTTCTTTTCTCCCCCTGCAACACATGAGGCAGGCAAATGGCCACTCGTCATCCCGTTTTCAAGTATGTTATACATACAATTCTCTCACAGCTAATAGCTCCTTCTATTGTCCATAATTTATCACTGTCAAGGTTCTTTACGTTTTATTTCCTCCTTATGTGTTTTGTGAGAAATCTATGCTTCTACTATTGTGGCCCTGGATTTCATTAGCATAAACTGCATGATATCAAACAAATATATATTCTGTATCACGTTAGAGTCCGTGTTCTTTGCAAAGAACAGGATGTTATTTTATTAGTATGTTTTTTCTCATTTCCTTACGGTCTTTTTCTTTTCCACTAAACCATTATGAAAGTGAGTACCAAAGGTATCCTGGGTAATTAGCCATTACAGTACTGTCACAGAGGGTTCCACAGTCAATATAAAGATAATTTGGGCAATGGTGAATGACAGTGCTGTCCAGACTTTGGGGATAATCAAGGACACATCCAGCTGTACCAGACATCTGTCAGACCTATGAATCATTTCAACTGGCTCGACAGTACCCCGGCAGCCCCAGCGAAGGTAAACACTACAGCAGGCAGCGTTCACAGACAGCAGTACTTGCTCTTGCATAAAGCCTGCTTCTGCCGCAAAGGCAGAGCCCCGCAGAAGAGGAACATTTATCATGTTTTCCTGTTGTTTTAAAAAATAAGAAGAAAGAAAGAAAGAAAATATAAACCAAAGGGGTGGGAGAAATAGTATGCCTCTTATGAGAACACCTGTTTTTTTCCTAACGGAAAATAAAATGTATGCTTAAGAAATAGTTTGGGAGATGTTGGTTGTGGTTGGTTGTAGGTAATTAACTCGATTTCCAAATCAGTCCAGACTTTGTCGTGCACCCAAGTTATTCTACACTGTTAAGAGTTTTTATTTTATAAGTTAACATTGTTTTTATGTCTTTCACATTCAGGGTTCCTTAGCAAGGGTGGCTGGCTATTTGTGGAATACAATGGATGGTCTTTTAAGACTAACTGTGTTGGGTACAAAATGTGAAGGACAGGGACACAGCATTCCAATCTGAATTAGATGTGGTGTCATTACTTACATTTTATGTTTTTTAAGGACTACCTCTGTGAGAATCTTTGACATTCACACATGCACACATAGTACACAGGCAGCTAGAACTCTACAAACGCCAGTTGACCACATGATCACACATTGACTGCAGTGGGATGTGAAAATGACCGAGTCTTAGTTAGGTTTGGTGTGTTAGTTCCTAGATTTCCTAGGCTACCCCCAAACTTCCAAGACCTTTCCAGCTGAAATCAGGAGCAAGAAACATCAATTTGCCACTCCCACACTCTTGTCTCACAAGAAGCTATTCTTATACAAATCACTTTTATGAGTAAGTTAACAGGCTATTCATTCACAGTTCCTTATAAATCCTTTAAATGTCAGACAAGTTGAGTGCAGAGTGAGCTGAAATGGAGCAGTACTTTTGGGACCTGCAGTAGAACAGGAGGAACCAGAGGCCCGAGCGGTGCTGCAAAGGCGGGATCCAAGGTAACTCAGCTGTCGGTCATGGAAAGCAAGGTCAAAGGTGCATTCGCTTTCACTCTTTTATTATTCTACTAACTTTTCTATCACTTTTTAAAAACAACTCTTTTGAGGTATAAGTTAGATACAGAAAAACTGCATTATTTAAAGTATATGTGTTGATAAGTTTGACATGTGCTTCCACTTGTGAAACTATCATAATATTGAAGGTAATGAATATATCTGTCACTCCCAAATGTCCTTATGCCCATGTGTAGGCCCTTCCTTCCACCCCTCCCTGTTCCACCTCTCCAGGCAACTCCTGAAATGCTGTTAGTCACCATAGATTAATTTGCATTTTCTAGAAGTTTATGCAAATGAACTCACTCAGTGCATACTCTTTTTGTGTGTCTGGCTTCTTTCACTCAAAATGATTGTGAGGTTCATCCATGTTTTTCATGTATTAGTAATTCATTCCTTTTTATTATCAAGTAACATTCCATTATATGTGCATTCCACAATTTATTTATCTAATTCACCTATTGATGGACATTTGGCTTGTTCACAGGTTTTGGCTATTATAAATAAAACTGCTATGAACATTCACATATAAGTCTTGGTATAGATATAAGTTTTACTTCTATTGAATAAATACCTAGGAATACTACCTCTGGATTACACTGCCAAATTGTTTTCCAAAGTGGTTGTACCTTTTTACATTACTACAGCAGTGTTTGAGAGTTCCAGTTCCTCCACATCATGACTAACACTTAATATCATCGGTTGTTTTAATTTTAGCCATTTTAATCGGCGTATAGGAATATCTCACTGTGATTTTAATTTTCACTTCCCTAATAACTAATGATATCAAGCATCTTCTTTGGTGAAGTTACTGTTCAAACACTTCATCCATTTGTCAAAAATCAGTTTTCTGTATACTACAAGGTCTGTTTCGAGACTCTGTTCTGTTCCATTGATCTAGTTCTCTGTCTTTATATCAATACCACACTGTTCTGATTACTGTAGCTTTATAATAGGTCTTGATAAGAGGTAGCACTAGTTCCCAAACTATGCTGTTTTTTTTTTCAAACTTATTTTAGTGATTCTAGGTCATTTACATTTTCATACAAATTTTTGACTCATCATTTCACTATCTACAAAAAAAAGCAAGCGAGAATTTTGATTGGGATTGAATATTGAATCTATAGAAAAATTTCAACATAACATTTTAACAATATTGAGTCTCCCAACCCACAAACAAGGTATTTTTCTCCATTTATTTAGATCTTTAATTTCAGCAATATTTTATAGTTTTCAGTGTATAGATCTTACATCTTTTGTCAGATTTATCCCTAAATATATAAATTATAACTTGTATCTATTTTAAATGCTATTTATTTTTAACTTTAATAGATTTAATTATTATTATTGCTTTTTATTGCAATTCCTGAATATTTGTTGTTAGTATGTAAAACTACAATTGATTTTTATGTATTGATCTATCTTTCAAGGTTGCTAAATTCATTTATTAGTTCTAATAGCTTTTTGGTAGATTCCATTGGATTTCCTACTTAGGCAATTACACATTAGTTGTAAATGAATAGTCTTATTTCTGTTCTTTTTTTTCCAATTAGGATGCTTTTATATCTTTTCCTTGACTTATTGCACTGACTAAAACCTTCACTACAATATTGAATAGAAGTGGCAAGAGCAGACATCCCAGGCTTTTTCCTGATCTTAGGGGAAAAGGGTTTTTTGTCTTGACTGTTAAGTGTGGCATTAGCTGTATGTTTTTTGTAGATGTCTTTTGTCAGGTTGAGGAAGTTTCCTTCCCTTCCTATTTTGCTTAGTGTTTTTATGAGAAATAGATGTTGGATTTTGTCAGATAATTTTTTTTAGGTCTATTAAGATGATAATGTAGGGTTTCTTTTATGTCTTTTAGTATGGTTGTTGGTTTTCTAATGTTAAACCAGCCCTGCATTCCTGAGATAAACCCCAATTGGTATGATATATTTTCCTTTTATATATTACTGAATTTGATTTGCTAACAGTCTATTCAGAATTTTTGCATCTATGCTTATGAAAGATAATTATCTCATGTAGTTTTCATTTTTTTATATGGGATTGGTATTATAGTTCCTTAAACCTTGTTTTTACAACAGTTTTTATTGAGATATAATTTACATGCCATACAATTTATTCATTTATAGTATACAACTCAATGGCATTTAGTGTATTCACAGAGTCATGTACCCATCACCACACTCAAAATTAGAACATTTTCATTACCCCCAAAAGAAAGACTACATCCCTTGCCATCATCCAATCTCCCCATCCCCTCCATCCCTAGACAACCACTAATCTATTTTACTCGTATGTTTCTGTAGATTTGCCTATTGTGGACATCTCATGTAAATGGAATCATACAATATGGTCCTTTGCGATTGGCTTCTTTCACTAAACATAATGTTTTCAGGGTTCAACCATGTTATAATATATTCCTTAAATTTTTGGTAGCATTCACCAGTGAAGACATTGGGCCTGGAGTATTTTGGGGGAAAGTTTTTAACTAAAAATTCAATTTTTAAATAAATACAGGCATATTCAGCCTATGTATTTGTTCTTGAGTAAGCTCTAGCAGTTGGTCTCTTTCAAGGAATTTGTCCTTTTAAGCCACACTGTCAAGTTTTTAATGTATAAAATTGTTCATTATACTCCCTTATTATCCTTTTAGTATCTGTAAAATTTGCAGTGATAGTATCTCTCTCATTCTTGATAATGATATCCTGTGTCCTCTTTTCTTTTTTCTCATCAGTCTGCCTAAAGGTTTATCAATTTTGTTTATCTTCTCAAAGAGCCAGGTTTTGGGTTCACGGATTTTTCTCTTTTTCTCTTTTTCAACAATTTTTGCCCTGGTTTTTTGTGTTGTTTTTTTTCCTGCTTGCTTTGCGTTTAATTTGCTGTTTAAAAATAAAACAATTTTTTTTCTTAAAGTGGAAGTGAAGATCATTAATTCGAAGAGTTACTTCTTTTCTAATATAGGTGTTTAGTGCCACAGATTTTTCCCTTGGGTACTGTTATCGTGGCTTCCCATGAATATATAATGTTTTTACTTTCATTCAGTTTAAGAATACTTTTTAATTTCCCATTTGATTTCTTTATTAGTTTATGGATTATTTAGAAGTGAATTGTTTAACTTCCAATTATCTGGGGATTTTCTGGTTATCTTACTGTTATTGATTTCTAATTTAATTCCATTGTAGTCAGAGAAAATTCTTTGTATGACTTGAATCATTTAACTATATTGAGACTTATTTTATGGCCTAGAATATTACCTATCTAGGTAAATATTCCATGTGCACTTGAAAAGAATTTGTATTCTTCTGTTGTTAAGCGGACTGTTCTATAAATGTCAAGTTGAGTGACGGTGTTCAAGCCTTCTGTATCCTTGCTGATTTTCCGTCTAGATGTTCTATCAGTTATTGAAAGAAGTGTTGCATTCTCTGACTATTACTGTGAATTTCTCTACTTCTTGCGATTCTGTTTTGCTTTATGTATTTTGAACTTTTCTTATCAGGGACATAAATGTTTAGGATTTTTATACCCTCAATTAACTGGCCCCTTTACGATTAACAAAATGTTTTCTTTATCCAAGTGGTATTCTTTGTTCTGAAGTCTACTTTGTCTGATATTAATATGTCTCTTCCACCTTTCTTTTGACTAAAGTTAACATGGCCTATCTTTTTCCATCCTTTTAATCTATTTGTGTTTTTATATATGAAGTGAATTTCTTGTAGGCAAAATGTAGTCGAGTCTTGCTTTTTTTATCCAATCTATTTGTGCCTTTTACTGGGGATGCTCAGACAAAGGGTTGGCAAACTACAGCCCATGGCCCAAATCCAGCTTGCTAACTGTTTTTATATAGCTTGCAAACAAAGAATAGTTTTTACATTTTAGAACATGGGTAAAACAAAACAAAACAAATGAAAAATATGCAACAAGGACCTACATGGCCACAAAACCTGGCCCTTTACAGAAAATTTTTGTCTACCTCGGGTGTAAACTCTTTATGTTTAATGTGATTATTGATATGATTTGGCTTAAGTCTATTGCCTTGCTATTTGTTTTTATTTGTCTCATCTGATACATTTTTTTCTAGTTTCTTTGATTTACTACAGTATTTTTTATGATTCCGTTTAATCTCCTTTGTTAGCAGATTAGCATTAATTCTTTGTTTTATTATTTTAGTGGTTGCTTTAGGGCTTAGAGTAGGTATATCTTTAATTTATCACCGTCTACCTTCAAATGACATTTTACCTCTTCATGTATAAGAAACTTAAAAGAGTATACTTCCATTTCTTCCCTCCCAATCTTTATGCTGTTGTTGCCTGCTATATATTTTAGCCATGCATATGTTATAAATCCCACATTATATTGTATTGTTTTTTATTTAAATAGTCAATTATCTCTAAAAGAGATTTAAATAAAAAAGCATCTTATATATTTATCCATATAGGTCTCTATTCCCATCTGGCATCATTTTCTTTCTTCCTGAAGGAATTCCTTTAACATTTTTTTAATAGGTCTCCTGCTGATGACCTGCTTCAGCTTTTGTATGTCTGAAAGTGTTCTTATTTCACCTTTATTTTTAAAAGATTTTTCACTGGGTTGAGTTCTAGCTGACAGTTTTTCTTTCACTCCTGTTAAGATTGAGCCACTGTCTTTTTGTTTGCATTGTTTCTGACAAGAAATCTACTATAAATCGTATATTTGTTCCTCTGTCCATAAAGTGTCTTTTTTCTCTGGCTGCTTTTAAGATTTTCTCTTTATCACTAGTCTTGAGCAATTTGATTATGGTGTGTTTTGGTGTAGTTTTCTTCCTGTTTCTTGTGCTTGTTCATTGAGCTTCCTAAATATGTGAGTCTTTTTCATCAAATTTGGAAAATTTTCAGCCATTTTTTTCCTTCACATATTTTTGTTTTTCCTTGTTCCCCCTCTTCTTTGGGCACTCCAATTTTATATTTATTATGCTGCTTGAAATCATCCCACAGTTCAGTGATGCTCTTTTAGTTTTCCTGGGTTCTCTTTCATGTTTCGTTTGGGATAGTTTCTATGGTTATGCCTTCGAATGCACTCATCTTTTCTTCAGCAATGTCTAATATGCTGCTAATCGCTTCCAGTGTTTTTTTTTCCATTTCAGACACTATACTTTTCATCTCTAGAAGTTCAATTTAGGTCTTTTTCATATCATTCATGTCTCTACTTACTTTTTGAACACATGAAATACAGTTATAATTTTAATGTCTTCTTACGCTAATTCTAACATCTAGATCAGTTCTGGGTCAGCTTCAGTGGGTGGATAACTCTCCTAATTAAGGGTTATGTAATGCTGCTTCCTTACATTCTTGGTAACCATTGATTAGACCTTATAAATTTTACCTTGAGCTTTATTCTGGAATATAGTTAAATTCTTTGGAAACAGTGTGATCCTTTCAGGTCTTGCTTTTATAATTTGATAGGTGGTTCCAGAGCAGAGCTCAGTCTAGGGCTAATTGCTCCCCACTGCCAAGGCAGGTTCTTCCTCATTCTTCTGTGCAATGCCCTGTGAACTAGGGGTTTCTCCATTCTGGCTGGTGGTAACAGGAGTTATTCCCATCCCTGTATGAGCACACATACTGTTCCCTTTAATACTCTTAGATGTAGTTCGCCCCCAGCCTCAGGCAGTTTCCTCATACACAGGCACTGATCAGTACTTTGTTGAATACTTGAGGGGGCCCCCTTGTAGCAACCCAGGATTCTCTTTCTGTGTAGCTATCTTCTCCCCAGTACTTGGCCCTGTGACCTTCTTTACATTGGTCTCCCTGGGCTCTACTCTGTTTCCTCAACTCAACATACCCACTGGGTTCCACTGGGGTCCCCTTTGCCCACACCACAGCCTGGAATCTCTCTGAGGCAAGAAAGTAAGTTGGAGAAACCATAGGGCTCATCTTGTTTGTATCCCTTCTCTCAGGAATTACTTCTCCTCAACGCCTGATGTCCAGTGTCTAGAGAACTGTGTTTTATATATTTCATATTTTTGTTTTTGTTTCAAACAGAAAGATAAATCTGGTCCCTGTTACTCGATCTTTGGTGCTGAGTATTCGCAGCATTTCTTTTTTTCTTTCATCTGTCCAACAAATAATTGTGTTCCATCACTGTGCTCTAAGGGGCTGAGAAGACACAAATGAGAAAAGTCTGCTCCACGAGGCTGCCACTGTGTCTGTTCCATCACTGCTGTAGCTCCAGGCAGTGCTCCAGGCAACAAAGTCCTTGTTCATCCCAGTGCTGAGGAGCAGTTGGGAGGTAGACAGTTCTAGCTCAGGATGCGGGTTTAATATGTACACAGTGCCTGGAGACACAGAGGAAAGAATCCACAGGGGAGACTCCAAAAGGCCGCACAGAGGAGGTAACACTTGATGCCTTCCTGATGCAGGGATGGGAGTCTGCCTGAAAGATAAGGCGGAAAGGGCATTCCAGGCAGGCGGACTAACATGAACAAAGGCAAGAAGGCAGGAAGAAGTATGATATATTCAGAAAACCACAGTCTGCTTGGAATGTTGTGTGTGTGAGGGGCAAAGGGGCCGAGCTGGATGGAGGGAGCATGGTACAGGGAGAGGCTGAACGGTAGTTAGGAGCCAGATCGTGTAAGATCTTGCGTTATCATGCTCAGGTTGTAAATACGTTTTGAAAGGGAATACCATTTGCTAACAAGAAGATTGCAATCATTGGAGGAAAGCAGACCAGAGAAAAGATTAAATCACAATATGAGAGAAGTACAGGGAGCTAGAACCCCACACTGTGAGTACATGGAAAGCCAATTTCCTGGGAACCAGAAAGCTGGACCAGGATTAGGGTGAGACACGTGAGGCGCCAAGGGAGGGAAATGAAGGGAGGCCCTCGCTCCTCATTCTCAGGGTTATAAAAGTGCCCATCCTGCGCTTACCTGCCCAGCAGAATGAATGTCCTTAAATAGGCACCACACTTGCCTCACCCTGGCCCAGGCGCTGATACAAAGATTTGTCATCTTTTGTAGGCAATCAAACAAACCCCAAATCAATGGCATAGAGGAATAGCCAGAAAGGGGATGAAGACTGCAAATCAATAGGACATAAACAGTACATAGAGAAAACACTTATTGGGACAAAAAGGATTTCAGTTAAATCTCCTTCTACTATCTGGAGTTTTAACCCTCAGCAAAAGTCAGTCACACCAAAATGATGGGAAATTTGAATTAAGTCTCTGGAAGTAACTCTTCCTTTCATGTTTCATGAATAGGTAGCCATTTTACCTGGGCCACCCAACGAAAGTCCGTGGCAAGGCTTGGGGGGGGGTAGCCATACTGTCCCCCAGGAGCCTCCCATCCTAACCTAGCCCCCAGGAGACGACCCCTCGATCCGGCCGGGCTTGTTCATGAAAGGTTTGTGCTCTAAAGCCTTGCTACTCAAGTGTTTCACCAACCAGCAGCAGAAGCATCAACTGGGAGCTTGTCAGAAAGGCAGGCTCTCAGGCTTCACAACAGACCTGCGTTTCCCCAAGAGCCTCGGGTGATTTATATGCACGTCACAGTTTAAGAAGCACTGTTAGAGGTGACTTTCTCAGCGTTGGTTCCAAAGAACCTTGCTTCGCAGAACACGTTAATGACAGTGTTGGGAACCTCCAGTGGGTTGAGCGGTGGTCCCCGAAAAGGGATGTCCATGACCTAATCCCCAAGCCTGTGAATACGACCTTATTTGGAAAAAAGGGTCTTTGTAGACGTAACTACATTAAGGACCTTGCAGTGAGATCATCCTTGATTATCCAGGTGGGCCCTAAATCCAATGACAGTTGTCCTTATAAGGGAGACAGAAAGAGTTGACATGAGAGAAGAGGAAGTGTGACACTGAGGCAGAGAAGCCCAGGAACGTAAAGAGCCTTAGAACCAACCAGAATCTCCCCTTCAGCCCCCGCAGAAAGTACGGATCTCCTAGTACCCGGATTTCTGACTTCCGTCTTCCAGAGCTGTGTGAGAATGAGATTTCTGTGGTTTTGAGTTATCCGTTTGTACAATTGGTTAGGACAGCCCTAGGAAACTAACACAGAACTACCTAGTTCATTTCATCATTCATTGAGTTAATTAGCCAATAGGTTAACAACATTTATTAATCATCTTCTATGTGCCATTTCACAGACGTAGAAACTGAGACCTACAGAGCTGAGAATTGCTCATTGTCACACTTAGTGAGTAAATGGTAGAAGCAGGGTTCAAGGCCAGATCATTTTCATTTCTCAAGGATCTAATGCCCAGTGGGGAAGGCCCGTGAGTGAAGTGGGCCAGGGCGAAGACGATCTTGTGTACACACGGTGCTTTGGGGGCACTGGGGCTCATCCTTGGCATCAGGAGAAATGGGGGCCCAGTGGGGCCTGTGGCAAACTGTAGGCATCCTTTTCTTAGCTCCAAACAATTCCCTTTTACCTGAAGCATCTCATTTAATCTGGTAAACTGGTGGTCCCCAGTCCCGAATGCATAGTATAGCAGGTTTAGAAACAGGAACTTACAGGCGCTCTGAAGGGGGCATCTAAATAAGATCCTCCTCATTATGTCCTGAAAATGAGCCGTGAGGCTCTGCCAGCACTTCATTCCCTGGCAGTCATCTTTCCTTGTTCCAGCAGTTTTTTTTGCAGCTGGGACCCACAGTGAGTCCGCTGTGTCATAAACTAAGCTCTCATGTCTCAGGACTTTTTAAAACACATCCTTTACGTTCAGCCTCCACAGTTCAGCCAGCACAGCCCATTAGTCACCGATTACAGGCTCCTGAGTAAACATTCACCCTAGATAAGCTTCCCAGAGGAGAAAAGGAAGGTGCAGAGCTGGGCCTGCACGGGAAGGAGCAAGGCTCCCAGAGGATGGGAAGCCCAAGTACGAAGCCACCTGGCAAGGACAGAGGGACTGGGTAGAGCAGAAGGTGGGACAGTGAGCCACCTGTGTCCTTTGAAAAGGATGAACTTGGGGTGAACTCTCCAGCACTGGCTTTATTTTGATATTCATGTGTCCTTGGGAACAAAGCTGTAGTTATTTGTAGATCAGTTCTACATTTCCACTTCACCTCTTTTCAATGCCAGCAGCAACTTTTAAAGCTAAAAGCAGCTCTATCTAGGAAAGGAATTGGGGTCATACAGACCAGGCTGCTTCTGAAAGCCAAGGCTGCCGCAGCTCCAAGAAAAGCCTCTCTCACTAACCTCGGAGGCTGTTGTCCCAAGAGCAAGACTATGGGATGACTTTTCAACCTTCCTAAATCCATGGCAAACAGGTTATCTATTTCAAGAGCTCATTTTGGGGGAAGCCATGAGTAGCCTCTAAAAGGACATCAAATCCAGAGCAAGTGACTTGAAGCTTCTCAGTAATTATGAGATCATAGTGGGTATTGCCGAGATAACTTATTCATTTTGTCACTAGCAGCTACCAATCACAGAGGCTGGTGTTAAATTATTTTAATGCACACCCAGGGGTACGTTAAAGGGTCCTTGGGAGTCAGGGGCAATAATTGGGGCTAACTAAACAAGGAAGACAAACCCTCTGAAAAGGAGGCGTCACTAGGAGTACATATTAGAAGCCCCAAATGGGTCAGACTGAGATGAGTTAGCAGAGTACTGTAGTTAAGAGCAAAAATGCAAGGAAGGAGAAAACCAGAATTCAAATCCCAGGTAGAGTACTTGACTAGCTTTCTAATCCTGAGTCAATTATATAACTGGTCTAAGCCTCGGTTTCCTCATCTCATTAATGGGTATGACACTAGTCCTTCCCCATGAGGTTCCTGAGGAGATTTGATGAGATGATGTTCTACTTCGCATGCATTGTGTCTTGTGCAGGATAAACACTCCATAAGTAGTACCTAGAAACACAGCAGCAGATGAAGACGGCCACAGGAAGAGCAAGAGGGTGCCGCTGACAGTCATCAGGAGGGGAGTGGGAGAGAGGGAGGCGGGCAGCCAGACAGGCTGAAGGCTGGGGCTTGTCACACCCTCAAGCCAACCCCTGAGTTCCCCTTTCTCAACCCTGGCTGCACACTCAAATCAGGGTAAGCCCATTTTAAGGAGTTTTTGTTTGTTTGTTTTGTTTTTATAATACCCATGTTTGGACCTCACGCCTATTCCATATTTAATTGGCCTGGTGTGGGGACAGAACATCAGTGTGTTTTTAATGTTTTTAAATTTCCTAAGTGTTTCTAATGTGCTGCCAGAATTGAGAACCTCTGGTTTAGATGATGCAGGTCTAGATGACCTTGAAGTCTGTGCCAAGCCTGGAAAGCACTTAGGGGAGAAAGAAGGGAATCTAGAATGACTCCTGGAATCTTGACCTGAAGAACTGCAGAGACAGAGCTGCCATTTCCTGAAATGGGAAAGACTACGGGAGGGTGAACAGCTACGTTGAACCCAGCAGTGAGTACGAGTATGGGAAGCAGAGGGGATAGTGAGCTGCCCTTCTGGAGCTCACTGGCGGCTGGGGACAGCAGGTGCGGACACAGGTAATGACACTGCAGGGTGATGAGGGCCCTGGGAGCCAGCTTCACTGGGAGTCACAGATGCACAGAGACGGAAGGGACTGACTCTGCTTGGGGAGGCTTCACAGGAGGATCATGCACTCAACAGTGTGTGGACTAAACCAAGAAGAACATGAAACTGGAGGTGGGGGGGACAACGGGCTGGAGGCCATAACCAGCAAGCACCGATGGAGAAAGAGTCAGGGAAAGCTGAGTGGGGCCAGGAGAATGGAAACGCAACGATGCCTTGGGCGACCCTGTCTGTCCATGGGTTTGTCAGTGAAGGCTTTCCCGTCTCGCAGTGTCTCCTCAAGCACCTTTGCTTTGCTCCTGGTCCCAGGGCTATTTGCCAGCAATCTTCCTCTCCCGGAAGTGCACGCACGACCATTCTGCCCTTCATGTGTGTGGCCTTTGAAGTTCCTCTTTCTGACAAGCAAAATGACTGAATGAAATTTGATGGACCTTTCACCTTTTTAACTGCCTCAGTCTCCTCCATCCTCTTAGCTTCTCTCTACAAGCAGTTTCTGCCGCTTGACTTTCCAAACTCCATCAGGCCAGACACTGATTTACCAGGCAGGCCCTTTGGTTGTGTTCCACCTTGACTGCCTTCACTGAAAGATTGATTTTCCCACAGATAGGAAGTTACATAGCATCAGTAAGTTGGAATTTACATACTCTTTGGGGGAAAGCCCTTGTGTTGTGCCAAGATATTAGGACAGTAGTGTCTTTATTATGCTGCTCAAATGCTGTTACAGAGCGCCCGTCCAGATAAGTAATTCATTTGTTTAGCTTAGTTTTGTTTTAGTTTCCCTGAGATTTTCTGTGAGGTCAGCAATTTGCTTTGAGTTCCAGCTCCAGAGTTCTCCAAGGACCCAGCAATAACTATCATATTATGGGTGGGCAGGAAAGGTCCCACCGAGACAAACACAATCCAAAGTTCATGTTGTTAGGCTGATTTCTGGCACGCGCACACACACACACCATAATCCTCATATGCCAGAATATACCCATATATATATGTATATATAATTTATGATTAAATTATGTATATGTGTATATAATTTAGGATTATAAGAAAATATTAGCTATACTGCCAAGATTTACCTTAATCTACAGCCTTACATTATCCTCTTTCGCTAGCTTTGAACCCTTTCCGTGGAGTAAATTTCTATGTGAGAGCATTTAGCCCAGTTTAAATCAAGTCCAAAGATTTAACTATCCAGTATTGCCTTTTCATAATCTGCTTTAATTGTTATTGATTTGTGTGTTTGGAAAGTGCCCGGAGATGATAAAGGCCTCCTGTCTTTTTCACTGCTGACCATTTGCTGGTTGATCTCTAGCCCATCTTTGACTCTTCAATTGGTCTCTCTTTAGCACTTCTGCAGATGGTTACACCTCCTGCCCCGCAGAGCTCCCTACTCCTGTAGCAAATCAAATTATCAATAAAAAACAAACTGGTAAATAATAGGCAATTAAATAAAATCAATTATTCAAAAGCGGATTTAATATGGGAAAGCAATTGGAGCTTTATTCAGCAGTGAAGAGAAATACACACACACACACACACACACACACACACATATTTTAATTTAAAAATAAATATAATTATAAGCAAACCAGGGACGTCAAGGAGAAATTTCTGCCCAGGGCTTGACCCAGATGTTGTGCAACATACCCTTCTGTGCTAATCTGTGACAAGACCTATTTCCTCCGTGTTGGCTGGGCTTAGGCTCTCACATTTTCAGTAGTGGTTTGAAAATTCTTAGTTATCTTTTGGTCTTTGAATGACTGACAGTAGCAGAAAAAGGAGCCAATTGTAGTCATGCTGGGGGGAGAAGACTGGTATTTTGGTGATGGATGAAGTTAAAATATCACAGAACATTTTGAATCGACCAACTAGTTCATAATTATTACCAATAACTTTCCCTCATAACACCATCATTTGTATTTGTCCATGTGGAGAAGATAAAAGTTTAAAACTCATTTAAACCACTTGGTAAGGTTGAATATAAAAGATCTGATGCAGGTTTTCCTCTCTATAATAGGAAAAGAATAACTCAGCTGCTGTGAGAAGCAGGGAAAAATCAGAACTTGAGCTTTGTGGATGACTATGCAGGTGTAAAAATAAAGAACAGTGGGACTTAAGAATATGTGACAATAAAATCTCCCTGATCTAGTCAATTGTGTAGAAACTATTCCATATCTGTGTTCTAAAGCAGTTATGTTTTGGTTAAATATAGTATTTTAAAATGTAGAATCAAATGGAAGGGGAAAGGGGAGTAATTTCTCCTTTTAGAAATAAAGCAGCTGGGGATATGATCCCATGGCAAAATAAAAATACTAAGCAAATTAATGAAAATCATTACCTTTCTACAGCTTACGCTTTAAGGTCAGCAGGAGATCAGTATTAGAGTGAGTATGAGGGACTGTACCAGGGCAACCTGTTTTAGGGAGGGAAGTCTTGGGCTAGTGGATGTGCTGACACATTAGAAACATGAGAGCCTCCCAAAAAGTGCCGTTTGTCAGACTGCATGTAGTGAAGATGATTCATTGGGAGAATGAGGTTGGAGTGAGGGGTTCAAGAAGTGAGTCATTTAGGATTACATTCAAATTGCCCCCAAACAATATAGCAAGCAAACAACAAAACAACAAACACGTAAACAAATGCATGCCTTTCTTTTGAATGAAAAGGGGAAGGTGAAACCCTCTATGAGAGTTGTTGATGCATTTGTCTGCTCCAAATCCCTGAGGAACTGAAATTGCCTTTGGCTCTGCCCCAGAAGTACTTAGATTCTAAAGGAAGTTCCATTATGAGTTTTTCACATAAGTGGGAGAGAAAACTTGTGGTTTTTAAATAGTTCTCTAAATCATAAGTTTATGTTATTTTTTTTATATGCAAACTCCTTTTAGTTTTTCAATACATTAAGTGAATGTTTGAATTTCTTTTTTTGTTTTCCTTGGTGTTGTTTTTGTGCTTATTTATGGAAGCCAAAGATTTAAGATATGCAATTCATGGTTATTAAAAATTGCTAAATTATGGTGACTCAGCTACATTGTGATGGCCTAGGAAACAAAACTAATAGACAAAGAACAAACAAACAAGCAAACAAAAAAGTTGCTTAAGTAACTTGATGCACTATTTGTTGCTTTTGACTCTAGAATTTGTTTGCTTTACCCTGCTGGCTCCTAAATTTGGAAGGATAAAGTTTAGATCCAATATAAGGACTAATACTGAACTTCTCTTATATATCTTTTCTTTCATCTTTAGTCTGTTTAATGACTATGTAACTATGCTTGGAAAACATTTGACAAGGGTGTCACTACTTCCTATTGCTATGCCAAGGCAGACATCACTAATTGATCATGGCATTCTTTTTCCAGTGAGTTTGGATACAGCCACACAATGCTATGCATTGTTCCAAGCAGCTACTATGACTGGGTGAAATTTGCATGATGTTTTGTGGCCAGTGTCTCAGCTTTTGAAATTTTTAAATGCATAAGGTGATAATTGTGCCTAAGTGGTTTTTTTTCATTATATATATATATATATATATATATATATATATATATATATATATATCTGTATACACACATACACACACACACACACACACACACACACACACACACACATATATATATATATATATATATATATATAGAGAGAGAGAGAGAGAGAGAGAGAGAGAGAGAGGAGGGGAAGAAAGAAACAATAAAGAAAGTAGCAACATTCATAATCTATTATCTATTTTTCTTGCTGTTTGCTAAATGGATTTGTTCTATCTCTGTTGCTATTTAAGTGCAACATAATTACATATTATGGAGAATATATGCTACTTTAATAGAGCTTATTATTTAGGCTTTGCCATAGCTATTTTTATTTGTTTCATTAGAGTGCATAAATACTTTGGGGAAGGAGCCTTTTTTAAGCTGAAAAGATGGTTTTTAATTATTATAGCTTTCTTTGCTTGGAGCTGATTTTCATAATTAACACATATTAGAGTCAAATGCAACCATGTATTTTATGCTCACTGGAGTATACCAAATTTAACTTCTCTCAGTGGGCTGTTTGTGCAGTAGCATTTTCACAATGGCCTCTGAACACTCTGGTAATGGTAATACTATGTTAATACGCCGATCTATACCATCTATCCCATCATGGGTATTAGATCATCTTTTTGCAGAGTTTACACAATGTCACATTTGCTTGGTGAAAATGTCTAGAGTCAAATTTCACGTTAGCAATTCAACAGTCTGATCAGGCTGACTGGTCAGCAGGTGCAGCCTGAGGACTAAGATCAGAATGAAAGAGGCACAGAATTGAGTTGCTGGTTTTGTTAAAGCACACACATAGCAATTCTGAAGCTCTGTTTTCCTTCTCAACTTCTTAATTTTGTCATTGCTGTTTATCACAGAGCCTGCCTAGCTCTTCCTCAGCCCCCGTTGCTCATCTTCCTGGGTACACAGCTGGACCCCATGTTCCCATCTTACTTGCACTTGCTTATGGTCACGTGGCTCAGGTCCAGCCCACAGAATGTGAGGAGAAGTGGGGCAAGCCAGTTCCAAGCCTAGGTCATAAAAACTTCTCAGATTCATCCTCCATGTTATTTCCTCTTCTGCCAGCTTGGTAAAGATAAGCACAGTGACCTTGGAAGTCGAAATTGAAGATGATGAAGCCAAAAGTTGGAAGGAGCCTGAATCTCTGAATCACCACCAAGTAGGAACACGCATTTGAGCTTTACTGGGACAAAAGGCAAATATGTACAATGTTTGAGCCATTAGGCATTATCGGATGTATTGATGATAGCAACTAGCATTATAACTAATGTATAGTTTTTCCAAGCAATTCCTTAGATCAGTGTTCTCCATCCAGGTATAAGGTGGAGGGAAGAAAGTAGATGGAGTTGGGAGTATCATAAATTCCTAGACAGTTTTTTCATCTGAATACTCTGATCCTCCCTTACCCAGATTCTTCTTCAAACCCCTAGCATGCCATACCAGGTTGGGGGGTTGGGGATAGAGAGCATTATGGGAGAATAACATAGCAAGGGAACTGAGGCAAGGAAAGGTTAAGTGACTTGCTCAATCTCACACAACTAGGAACCTGCAAAGCCAGGATTCAGAACTCCAAGCCCACATTTGTACCCACTGTTAGTCTGTCTCCGGATTCCTCCTGCTTGCCATGTCAGAAGGCTTAGTTTTTGCTGGATTTCTTTAATGTGGTGACCTCTGGTTTGTCTATCAGTACACTTTCTACTTGGTAGTTTATCTACGACAACATCCTAATGCTAATTTGCTATCTCGCATCTAACTAACAACTTTACAATTTATTTCTCCTTGATAAAAATGCGTGTTTTCATCAGGGACGGATTGAAGAGGCAATATCTACTAGGGAGAATATCACTGAGACTTGTGAGCTATCTTGCTGCCACCTCCTTAATTTACATAGTTAGTTAAGAGTTGACTACAATGAAGGGGAGATGGCTTGTTCCAGTACTAGAAGCATGTTGCTACAGGCTGGGAGAGCCAATTGGCATGTTTTGCAGAACAAGCAGACCACTGGGAATACTCCCACATTCTAATGGGTTCTGGTGGAGCTCTGGTTAAAAAACGAAGGCTTAGAGCCATACTATTCAGGTTCAAATCTAAGTTCCTCCACTGACAAGCTTTTTCCATGAGTAAATTATTTAACTTGTTCCCAGCTTTGGTTCCTTCATTTATAAATGGCGTGGTGGTGGTGGTGGTGGTGGTGGTGGTGGTGGTGGTGGTGGCGGCGGCGGTGATGGTGATGGTGATGGTGATGGTGGTGGTGGTGGTGGTGGTGGTGGTGATGATAGTCACTTCTTAGAGTTGTCGGAGTTTCAATAAGATAATACATATAAACACATAAAGATTTTCCTATCATATTAGCTATTGTTATTATTTTAAAGACTAACAGCTAAAATAAGGAAGGCCCAAAGGACCAATTCCAATCTGGAGGGCTCTGGGGAATGTATCTTTAATACTCAATGTTGAAGACAAATTGGGCAAAGCAGCATAATAAGGGAACTTAGAAATTGGCAAAAACAAGTACAAATCCTTTTGTAAGATTAGCTGTCTGGTCTTCCTCAAATTATATAATCTCCACAAACCTCAGTCTTTTCACATGTAAAATAAATTAATAAATGCAGAGGTTTGCAACCCTTTATGCGTATTTTCTTCTGCAAGTTGCTTATTTATATGGCACACACATTCACCATTTTTAGGTAGGAAAAATTATATACTTATACACATTCTTTATTATTTAAAACACCATATATATGCTCAGATCTCTCTTACTGTACAACATTTCACACTAAAAGAAATTGGAGCTGTTTGGAGAAATTACTGGGGTAAAGAAAATACAAGATAAGTTTAGAATAAGTTTTGGTCAGGCAGTAAGAAAGTGACTGAAATATAATGCAGATATGTCACAAAAGATGCAGGAGCCAGCTGGAAGGGGTTCCAAATGGCCAAATCTGGGACAACTTGAGTATCAAGATGAATAATGAATAATAAATAATAGACCCTATGAGAGTCTATAGAGTTCATATTGACTTGAATAAGTGAATGAATGAAAGGTAAATGAGGGAGAAGGAAAAGCTCATCTTTACAGTAGAATGAAAACTTATAAATGTAGAAAAATTGAGTTAAAAATCACCATTTGCAATCATAATAGTAATAATAGTTTTGAGCAAGAATTATCAATAAATGCTAAAAGTTATGACTGAAATTATGGATAGCAGGATATTTAAATAATAATCTCAAAGTATCTCCCTACAAACTATGCATAAAGTGCTAAGGGAAAAATAACAATTTTACAAGGCGAAACCTGGCAAGCACGACCTTAGGAAAACTATTGAAGTTTACATCACTGATACTGGGAAAAGTAGCCATCTTGCGATTCTTGATATGATTCACTAAGGACATAATATGACGTCTGTGTTATCTCTGTCAAAAATGTATAACCTGAATCCAATCATGAGGGCACATCAGATAGATCCAAGTTTAGGGACATTCTGCTAAATAGCTGGCCTGTCCATTTCAAAAATTCAAGGCTGTGAAAGACAAATAAGGCTGAGGTACCATTACAGATGAAAAGAAACTAAGGTTAGAAATGACAGCTAAATGCTGTTGATGACCCTGGATTAGAACCTGAAGGTGGGGGGAATTGGCAGAATTTCCATGTGGACTGTAAATTAGATAATAATATTGTATTTAAGGTTAAATTTCCTGACATTGATAGTTGATTATATAAAGAATGTCCTTGTGCTTAAGAAATACATACTGAAGTATTTAGGGGTAAAAAGGTACGATGTCTGTAACTTACCGTCAGATGGTTCAGAAAACAGTCTATATATTTATACTCTATCTCCATCCATATCTCTCACCTACCCATCTATATAGAGGGAAATGATAAAGCAAATGGATAGAGACATCAATAAAACATTGACATGCATATGTTCTTTGAATAAAGAATATATGGATGTTTTTTGTACTATTGTAACTATATCAAAATAAGTTATTAATAAGTAAATAAATAAAATCTATTGTGCTATTTACATTTTTAAACACATGTTACGTAATGCATTTAGAAAAGTGTTGGGTAATTTGGTCTGTGAAATAGCTAGACTTTTCACATTCGGCTAAAGCAGAATAAAATCTTTATAAGTCTTTCCGCTGCAGTTGTATTTTCCTGGGATATAACTTCAGCATATAATTGGAGTGCCTCTTTTCCTGGGCTTGGGTTCTGAAGTCAGCTGGTCCTTACAGTGTGAAATAGAGGCACAATATACTTATTTAATTCAGTCCTCGTAGCATTCCTTTGAGCTAGTCATCAGGTCTCCATTTCAGAAATATGGAACCTCAGGTTCAGGAACATGAACTCTTTTGCCTCAGTTTTGGCCCCAAGGCCACACCTCTCCTACGTGGTGTGGCAGCTCTCTCCAGGCCTAGACCGCACGCGTGCAGCTGTACCCTAACACCTGCTCTGTGCAGTGAGGATGCCCTGCCTGAAACTTGTCTGGAGGACAGGAGAAGAAAGCTGTCATCTCAAAAGATACAAGGTGTTTATTTTGAAAGTGAAGGAACTTGAAAAACACCCCTTTAGAATATATTGTTGTTTCTTTTTTTTTTTTTAAACCACCAGGGTGAGAGTTTTGCCTGGAAAAGAGATCTCATAATTGGAAGTTGAGCCCTTTGAGAAGCAGCAGTCATGAGGAGCTTATATTTTCAGTTTCACTTGATGGGTTTGGGGCAGTATGGCTTGGTGGGATAATCTGGGGATACTGCATATATTGTGTATGATGTAGACAGTGTTGTGTCTCTGAAGACTGTGCACAGAACTTAGAATAAAGTACGTGCTCAGTAAATACTTAGTGAATGAATACATATGGATTTAGGTTGCCCTGGGCCTTCACATGGTGGTGGGTTCTTGTGTGAATATATAATTCTCGTCGATCGGTTCATAGGGCATTAGGAGGTGAGACCAAAGAGATTTCAAGGATTTACAGGCCTGATTTCCATGTCTCACTGGAGAAAAGACTGTAAAATGGGAACTGGGTTGAGTGTAGTCAGAGGTTTAACCTGGTCTAGTTTGGACATAATATTATTTTAAAAGGGATAACCCCAATATTGAGAACTATAAAACGGAAAGGAGCCATGTTTTTTCTCTCTGTAATTTGGAAGAGTGAAAGGGAAGGACAGCTTTTCTACTGATATAAGGAAATGAGTATTCCCACTATCAATCATGCTGTGAAAAGAAAATCCTTGGGGTTGGGGAGGAACCTAGAAAGACCAGCCTAAACTGAGGTAAGGAAAGCTGTTGCTTCCCTAAGGGGTGAGAAAGTGGATGGACTAAAAGACTAGGAGATTTAGTCCCTATTCAAAGACATGCCTAAGGCACGCTTAGGTTTAGAGAAGAGTATGGCTTCATTTCAGGAATTACCCAGGCATGGACTGGACTGGAGATAGTGCTGTGGCTGGCCTGAAAAGGAAAAAGAAACCTGACAGCTGGGCCTAGAGGCAACATTTGCAGGAATTTCATGAGAATAGACTAAGCTCTCTGGGCTTTGAAGCAGCCATATCACCATGTTTCCCAGAAAATAAGACCTAGCCAGACAATCAGCTCTAATGCGTCTTTTGGAGCAAAAATTAATGTAAGAACCAGTCTTATTTAACTATAAGACCGGGTATAATATAATATAATATAATACCCAGTCTTATATTAATTTTTGCTCCAAAAGACGCATTAGAACTGATTGTCCAACTAGGTCTTATTTTCAGGGAAACACGGTAGGAACAAGTTATAAGAAGTTGTGATTTCCTTCCGTTATTTCAGAGTCTTCAGAAAAGTCCTGTTCCATGATTCAACCCAAGTTCAATTGTGTGTGTGTGTGTGTGTGTGTGTGTGTGTGTGTGTGTGTGTGTGTTTGAGGGGATGAAGGTAGGCAAGAACTTCTCATTCAGGCTTAGGTCTGAGTGAACGAAGAGAGAGGTGTTACCTTGCTGAGCTCTCCTTGGTTGTAGGAAGACAGCCCAAGGGCAGCCTAAGGACTGGGAACCCAGAAGAAAGCTCTCAACCTTAGTGGGAACAATGGTTTGCAGGCAGTGCAGAGCCATACAGTGTTCCTGAGGGCCAGCTGGGTGAGCATGTATGACAACATGAATTGGGACAGTGTATGAGATGCCATAACACCTGATGACTCATGTGGAAGGCTAGGTAAGACTTCGGCAACAGAGGCTGATGTTCAGAAAATTGGAATAAAAAGACATAAAGAATTAATTGCATTCAGCTGTAGTCCAAGATGTGGGGGTTTGGAACATTAACACTTAGAGGAAGTTATGTAAATTTGTCTACGTTGATACTCACGTATAAGGACACACTACTCTAATTTTGCACAACAAAGAGTAATTCTGATCTAATAAATTATTTGAATTGTGCTAAAGTACAAATGCCTCATTTACTCAATAATGTTGAGAAGAAAGTAGAGACATATTAATATTTATATCCCTGTCATTCAAATAGGTGGACATAGTATATTTATATATCATATAATTACTGTCTAATGACAAATATGATTATTACTCAGCAGACCCAGCTTGCTTTGGTTAACACTGGTGGGGTAGCTCTGTTGGTGAGGACTGTATCATCCTTAGGATAAAGCACGAAGTACTGCTGGATCTGGGTTTAAATTTGTGGGAATACCAGCTTGGGGGAGGCGGGGAGAGGGAGGCTATGTAACAAAGAGGAAGGCATGGCCAAGGAGAGAAAAGGAGGCTTCTGGCATGAAAATCAGCCCTCAGATCTACTATTGTGCTCATTTATAATTTGTGTAAATAGATGATTCTGCACTGATGAGTTAGCAACACAGTTGGGACCTGCCACCTATCAATAATGTTGACCTTCCTGCTTTTCTGCTCATACCCTGCTCCCTCCACAATGTCCTGCTGTCATGCCACCATCCCCAACTCCAGACCTGCCCAGGACAGGGCCCAGAATATCCTCAAGTTTATAAATTTTCTCCCAGGGCCCGAAACTCCCAGAAGGATATTGATGTCTTCCCACTCGTGAGGATGGCACCCTTCCCTATGTTATACTCCAAACTCCACAGACCCCACCGCTGAGTGCTGTCTCCACGAATAACACCTAGAGGCTTTGGTCTGCCACCATCTAAGTATGGTTGAATACTGCTGATTCTAATATTCATCTCAGCCAGATTTCACCTCCATTCAGAAAAATGCTAGGGGTCGGGGGAGAGGCTCACTCATTGAGTAACCAAAGGATTCCAGCGTGGAGAACACCCCATGGCGCTCAGTTGATGGGAGCTTATCCTTCCGCAAGCTGTTAGCTTAGCTCTGTCCAGTGGCTCCCTTTGTATTAACAGTGGCTGGTGGGAAGGAAAAGAGTGAGGATGAAGCCTTCCCAATCCTACGAAGTGGTCTGGGATTCTCCTGTCAGATGAGAGTATATGCCATTGGTGCTTGTAACTCCGGGAGCTCTCACAAAGTAGAGTTCTGCCAGGGGAATCTGATCTCTTGAACAAGCACACAAACTGCACCAGGACTTCTTCTTAGTCAGTTGGTAATAGGAACACAGTGCCTCCAATCTTGAAATAGAATCTGTGTTAGAATAGAAATAGAATTCATGCCATGCAGTTGTCTAGAGTCTCACATATTCATTAAGACTGCTCTGTCAGCTTCCCTCAGGAAAGCTATCTTTGCTAAAAATTCCCCTCACTGGTCTGGCATGCAGTTACATACTGAGAGCACCTTCAATGGAGAAAGAAATAGGGAGAATATCAGTGGACCAGCTGTAGACTGAAACCCAGCCTGGCTCAGGTTTTGGAGCCCGTTGAAATGTTTTCTTATGGGTGTACATGTTACTAACCCTGTCAAAGGGGGAGAATGTATCAGAAGTCCACCCAAAGCTGATTTGTGTCTGTAGTATTAGGTTGGTACAAAAGTAATTGCGGTTTTTGCAGGTTTTATCCTTTTAAACTGCAATTACTTTTGCATCAAGCTCATACATACTCTCTTTCAACACCATATCAAGAACTTGCCACAAGGTTGGGTAGATTCCAGAAATACTTCTTCCGGAAAAGAACACAAGCACTTCCTGTTTTAAATTCCCTTGTAATGAATGGAAACTTTAAAGGCCTTAAAGGGAAGCATAGCAACTTTAATTTGTAATGTCTTTTACTTCTATCACTTTAAATTAAGCCCATGATATCTGAGCACAATTTCCTATATTTAATAATACATAAAGCAAGATAATTAAAAGGTACGTGCACATGCTGGGAGAGAAACACTGTTGAGTAAAACACTGACTTTAATCTCTGCCTCTGTTGATGAAATGCAGCGAAGCCAAGCAACTCAAAGCAAATAAACACGAAGGACATTGGCAAGGGCTGTTCTTCACACTGCCTCTGTCTTCTGGGCCCCAGCCTTCCATGTCCAACTATTTACTAGCCATTTCCACTTGGCCCCCTCTCGCTCCCCAATACAATCACACACAGACACACACACACACACACACACCCCTATCTAATCAAGCTCTACAACCCACTGCTACCACATCACTCAAACCATGTAGACCCCTGCAGTAGCATCCTAACTGCCTTCTCTGCTTTCAGTTTTGCCCCTTGCCAATGTTTTCCCCAACAAATCCAGAGTGATATTTTTAATACACAAACTAGATCATGCCATTCTCTGTATTCAAATGTCAGGAGCTTCCCTTAGGAAATAGTTGGACTAAATCTTAAGGTCTTTCCTGTTATTTATAAGCCCTTCCTCTCTAGTCTCAGGCTTTATGGCTCCCATCTCCTTGCCTTCTACAAACTCGTCACACCAAACTCCACTGGGTTTCTCCAACACACCATGCTGGAACATCTGCCCCCCACTCCTGTCAAAAAATAAACTCCCACAGTTCACTGCTAGTCTTTCGTTAAATCCCAGTTAACCTGCCCCCTTCAAGTCTGTGAGTCCTTCTCACGTGCTGTCATTGCATGTCTGCTTATCTATGTTCCCCACCGGTTCTGTGCAGGATCATGTATATCACGTTCATTTTCAACCCCACAGAACTTGGCACATAGCAAACACTAAATAAATACTGGAGGAAGGAAGGAAGGAAGGAAGGAAGGAAGGGAGGGAGAGAGGGAGGAAGGGAGGGAGGGAGGGAGGGAGGGATAGCTGTGGATATATTTTAATTATTCCTTAGGAGACAGTATCCTACCTGTGAGTTTAGGGACAGGGATTCTCTTGGCACTGATGTGACCACACTTAGAGGTAGTAGTGTAAGCCCTCTGAGGTGTTTCACAGTTAACAAGATCAGAGAGGAATTTACCCAGTTTCCTCCAAAATCTCCCGTCTGTCCCCATCTCGCCCCCCAGGACCCGAGGCATACATTGATGATTGTCCCATACTAAGCTCTAAGTTCTCTGAAGGCTAGATCCATATCTAATGATCTTTGCATTCCCACAGTGCCCAGTATAATGTTTTCCGCAGGAAGGTATTTAATACATATTTATTGAATGAATTCATGAAAGAATGAAGAGCCAGAATTAGGAGACCTACAGATGGATCCTCACAGGCTCCTGGCTTAGACTTCCCACACACAGTGTTGCTAATGAATTGTGTTGCCCAGAAGCCAACACATGTGTTGGTCACGGTTCTCACCATACTGGCCCTGGTGTCATCCCAGTGATTGGCAGCCACAGGGTGGGCCACGAACTTGCTGGGCAATAAGGGAAGTCAGGTCAGTCTTGACCTCTGACTTTTCAAATGATTCCTCCCTTCTGCAAAACAAGCAAAAATGCACACATACTCTTTCACTGTTTAGCAGAGTTCCTGGGGCAACTGAAACTGTGGTGTGAAAAAAAGATTTGGGGCTTATTGTTAAAGGCAGCTAGAGTCTATATGTTTAACTTACCATTGCTGCACATTTTATTTTAAGCCAGTGTATAATTAGAGAGCCTGCCATGAAAATGAGCGGTTTTGTTTATTTATTATGGAAGTATGCCTTTTATTAAAATGACTTTGTGAAGATCTAATTGCCACTACAGTAATATAGCATAGCCGCCCCTTACATAAATACATGATTGTTATGTACAGTCACTTATCTGTGAACGAGTTCTGCTACTACTTTCCTTAATTAAGGATACAAAAGGGCTCCTTCATCTTTGCATATTCCCTTGCTAGGACATTGATACTCATTATTTCCTAAGTCCAAACACTGAAACTGTGTCAAGAATGCATCCATCACTAGCTGGGTACTTATAGTCAGCAGAATTTTCAACCCCGTCAGCAATTTCAGCAATTTGCAATTTCTGTATGTCTGACATGTGTTTTTATTGGTGAAGATCACTTTCAAATACCAAGATCATGAGAATGATTCCTTGGGTAGTCTCTGCTGCAGCCTAATGTAATGACAGTAATTAACAGCCTGTGATTAGCAGCCACTCCAGAAAGTGTTTGAATGTTAATTTGCTTCAACTAATATGCAGCACTTCTGTGTAATGAGATCTAAGCTATAGGTTCATAGGGAAAGCAAATTATTTTACAGCATTTAATCATACAAATGATTCTTAGTTAATCACTTGAACAGTAAACCTCGATGTTCTAATAAGTGACATTTGTTTTTCTGTCATTGAGTTTATTATAGTAGAGGCCAGGGCAAAGATGCTATTTTTCTTAATGGTCAAATTCCCACTTGCCACCAACATCACTCCTAAATAAGGGCTCATGATGTAGAGGAATGGAGCTGGCTTTGTGGGTGAGCATAAAATTGAGAGAGAACCTCTGTCTTTCCAAATTTGCTTTTCTGACTGTAAAGACATTCCTTCGTGCCATCTCCACCTCCCTTTACATATCCATAGAATGGAGTGAATGACCTTGGCTCTTGAACACAAATATCCTGGCACCTAATGTCTGCCAAGAAATTGAGAACAGGCTGTTGTTCATTAACCAAACATTAATTACGTGGAAGCCTATAGTTACAAGGTTGGGTAGGAAAGCAAAAGTCACCACAACATGAACATATTCACTAATGAAGTGACTTCTTAAAAAATCAGTACCCTCTCAACGTAGCGGGGAACTACTCACAAAATCAGGAAGCAAAGCAACTGACAAATGAGGATTTGGCCAAGTTAGACCAGCTAAGAATAGGCCTTTCAAAAGGCAACGATATAAGTATTGTTGACTAAAAAGAATAAAAAGAGGACTTTGGGAAATTGGACGAAACCCTGGATTATTTTTTGTAAACTAACTGACATCACATTTACACCAAAAAGGTAAAAAAGCCATGAAGGATGCTGAGTCATGTTGTCATAGTGTCATCAGAAAAATTATACCAAACATCGGCCCTTGATTGGTGCTTTGATGTTAGAACTGGCACGTGGTTGCAAGTATGATCTAAATGCAGTTAATCTTAAGAGAAAACATACTTGTTTTTATAATTTTGGTTTAATTTTTAGACTAGAGTCTCCCATATTTCATAAAATGCTGTAAAATTTGATTCCTTGTTTTATGTAAATCGACTTTAAGTGCCCCTTTTTCTATTAACAGTTACCCTTGGATAACAAGAGCTTTCGGTGTAGGTTTTAAAGCTCAGTTTCAGGGGTCATCATTATTAACAAGAGCATTTATTTTCTAAGCTCCTAAGAACCAGAGTTAAGTGATATCCCCTTCCTATATGAGTTGGGTGTAGGTCCCACAGTGTCACATGAAGGTGGTTATTAAGGACCAACATTACACAGATCCACAATGTAGTACTGAGCAGGGCCTCCTGCCTGGGAGTAAATGTCTGCCTGCAGACACGTATCAGCGCATTCGGAAGGCTTCCTTTGTTAACCTCTCCAGGGGATGTCCCCGTCCCACACTTAGATGTTTGCGCTTCTGATTTACCCAGACAGAAGTTTCATCCCTAAGGTAATTGTAAATAATGCCATCCCAGTCATTTCGATCTTAACATGAATTGGTTTATTGGATCCTTTCCTAGAATGAGTTTCATAACTTTATAACTTAACCTACACTGAGTAGTTTGGGAATGAAAGAAACGGGGAGTTTTTTAAGAGAGAATAGAGAACAGAAAAAGGAATTTGAAAGCAATGGGAGAACAAAAGCTTTACATCCCACTTTACTATTTTGCCTAGAATTATCTCTGGGCTAGATGGCATTTTGGGGGGCACCAGTAAATCCTGACATTTCCCAACATCTTTCTCATAATTTGTCATCGTACTTGAAGCTTGCCACTTAAGATTCATCTAATGCTTTGACCCAGAAAGTGTACTTTAATGAAATTATTTGAAGGAAATAACCATGGGTGTGGCAAAGATTTCCCTTAAAAGCTATTCATGATGGTGTGGTTTATAACACAATATGTAAAAAAAAACCTTTAATGCCCACAATTATAGTTTATCTATACAATGGAATACTCTGTATAGCTGCTAAAATATCATTGCAGAAGGATGTTTAATAGGTGAAATATGCCTGTCATATTTTGTTAACTGAAAAAAATTCAGTTACATTCCAGTAACTACCTGTGATCCTATTTTGTTGAGAAGTAGAAATAAAGACACTGTAAAAGGAAAATAAACATCACTGAATGCTTAATAGGATGAAAGTAACTCGTAATTCACAAAAGGCAGATTTGAGCTGGGGGTAAACCAAGAGTGTGAGGAAGGAGTGCTGAGTCCTCTCTGTGGGTGTCACAAGAGAGCAAGGTGGCTTTCCTTCTGTTCTTATCAACCAGTTCCGAGACCAACTATTTGCTTCACAAAACAGCAGTGCATCTGTTTTTGATAAGGTGCACGCCAAGTGCATCCTACCACTTTGTAAGAGGATTCTTCTGACAGTGCTGTTCAGATAACTAAGTGCTCAGAAATGACTTTTCTAGAACCTTACAAGTATGTCATTTCATTTATCCACTAACTAACCCATTCATGTGGTTCTTAAGTACTAGTATTTGTGAAATGCTGTACCCAGCCCTCCCACATTTACCCACTTCTCTCCACCTCCACTGGTGCCACCCAGGATAAGTAGTTCTCCCTCTTCCCTCCTTCCCCTCCCCCTCCCTCCATCTCCATGTCTCTCTTGAATCATTAACCCGGAAGAGCCCACCACCACAAGATATCAGTGTTTAAAGTGTTTCTGTGGACAGGGAAAATAAAATGATATGGATTCCAATACAATTATCAATGTATTAGACTTTATCTTTTCGCTTAATGTTGCCTTTCAGCAAACTAAAAAATCTTCTCGTCAGTGTGTGTAGAAAAGGCTTTACGGTTACTTATGACATCAGCAAAGGAAGGTTCTAAGATCTAGTGCTAGAAGTACACTTTCATATCACAAAGCATAAAGAGGGAGAACTTAGGGGCGGCTGGTTAGCTCAGTTGGTGAGAGTGCTGTGCTCTTAACAAGGTTGCCAGTTCGATCCCCACATGGGCCACTGTGAGCTGCGCCCTCTGCAACTAGATTGAAACAACTACTTGACTTGGAGCTGATGGGTCCTGGAAAAACACACTTAAAATAAATAAAAGTTTAAAAAAATAAAAAAGAGGGAGAACTTAAATCAGTAAGAAAGAAATGAACAGACTACATTTGGAGAGATTTTTAAGCCAAGAGGTGGAAAACAGGTTTTTCCTTAATGGCACTTTGTTATCCAGCACTGTCTTTTCGCTGACCATCCCATTTTTGGCCTTATTTGAAGTTGGCCCGAATTATTAGCCAAATGGGTAGCATTTCTTGATAACAACCCCTTTGGTCATTCTTTTCCATTATCCACTATGTGTTTTGATCTTATTTCTTAATTTTATGTTCTAATCAAAGTTCAGCCCCATTATCTGTTGTCTAAATTGTCTAAAAATAAATAATCTGCAATGTTTGACAATTAAGTTCGCAAACTCATCCTAGAAAAAGTGCTACATACCTCATTGCTGAATATCATTATGGTCACCTTCAAAGTACTCCCCTTGGGAAGCTATGCACTGACACCAGAGCCTAGTCCACCCTTCAAAGCAATTTTGGAACTCTTTCTGGAATGACCATCAGAGCTGTCGTCATATTACCCTTGATGTCCTGAATGTCATCAAAATATTTTCCTTTCAATATTTCCTTTATCTTTGGGTAAAGAAAGAAGTCACTGGGGGCCAGATCAGGTGAGTAGGGAGGATGTTCCAATACAGGTATTTGTTTACTGGCTAAAAACTCCCTCACAGACAGTTACGTGTGAGCTGGTGCATTGTCGTGATGCAAGAGCCATGAATTGTTGACAAAAAGTTCAGGTTGTTTTAGGCTAACTTTTTCACACAGCCTTTTCAGCCCTTGCAAATAGTAAACTTGGTTAACTGTCCAGTTGGTACAAATTCATAATGAATAATCCCTCTGATATCAAAAGAGGTTAGCAACATTGTTTTGACTCTTGATTTGGACTGATGGAACATTTTTGGTCATGGATCATTGGCCGACTTCCACTGTGCACTTTGACGCTTTGTTTCGGGGTCCTATAGGTACATCCATATTTCATCACCAGTGATAACAGCCCAAAACATCATCTTACCTCTCCAAAAGTTCTTGACAAACTTTGACTCTCCTTTGCTTTTGTTCATTGGTCAGCTCCTTTGGGACCATTTTCGCACACACCTTTCTCATGCCAGGATTTTCCATTCAGATTTTCCTATTTCTCTATCAATGTTTACTTGGTTTGCTATGCTTCTCATAGTCACCCGATGATTTGACACACAATTCCATGACTTTTTGCAATGTTTTCATCAGTTCTACTCTCTTCATCAGTGATGTGTTCTCTCCCCTCAGAAAAACGTTTAATCCATTTGTACACTGCCATTTTCTTCATGGCATTATCCCCATAAAATTGGACTGACATGTCCCTGATTTCACTTCCTCTCTTGCCGAGTTTAACAAGAAATTTAACGTATGTTCGTTGCTCTAATTTAAGCGAAGACATTCTCATGACATCACACAAAAACATGCAACAACAATAATGAACGCCACTCAGCAAGACACCAACACATGTTGACACCAACACAGCTGTGAGACACTGATATACCAAGGTTATGAAACCTTACCGAGCTGTTTGTACAGTGCTGCCAATGTAAGTGCACCGTGGCAAGTTCACGAACTTAATTGTCAGACCTCATACTTTTTTCAAATGCTGACGAACAACCAAATTATTCTCAAAGTTAAATAGCAAAATAAGTTATCAGATATGTATTAGGCCTAATTATCTAGTCCAGCAAAACGACCATCTCCAAGCCAATCTCGGTAGAGCACTCTTTAAGAATTGCCATTGAACTTCCAGATTGCTGTCTGGTTTCCTTGGCCTCCTTCTCACAATGTTTTACAGACCTGCAGTTTCCTCCACTTGGAGCAGCTCTGACACTATCATGAGAATCACCAGTGATATTCTGTAAATGCCAGCCAAAATTTATCTGCAAGAACATCTGCTCAACAGTGCAAAACTGATGTAATTACCAAGCATCATCTTTTCTCCTCCTGCTGGGGTAACTGCTCCAAAGCATGACTTTTTGCCCTGAGCTAACAAGATCCAGAAACTCCCTGTTATGTACAAAACCTACCGTTTAAAACCCATGTAAGCTTCAACACAAATTATAACCCAGACTCTCAGCTACAAGAGTCACTAACGCCCCTGTGCCATAGGGTCTCAGAAAATCTTTCTCCAAACCTTGTGAGTCCAAGACCTCATCCTCCACCCCCTACCTGTTTTCATCTAATAAAAATGGTCTTCAGAAGAATGTGTTAGGGAAAGAGAGGATTCATCTACAGTTCACAATAACATTGGTTTAATGCACAACTCCTGAAAATAATAATTACATGTCAAATGTCTTACCTGGAACTGAGGCAGAAAGAATTTTTAAAATCTTGATTGAGCCAGGTGCTATCCTGGGTGTTTTGCAATGTGTTATCTCACTTAACTGAGGTTTTTAAAATTCCGGTAATCAAAAAATTCCAAGTTTGAATTCAGTAAGTTTAGTAGAGGCACTTAGGCTCCAGCTGTACCTCCTATGGGTGTGAAGAAGTTTAACCAATAATGATGAAAATAATAAATTCTAAGTATTTTTTTCCAATTACAAAATGAGGGAGTTGGACTAGATGAATTCTCAAGTCACTAGCAGCTCTAGAACATGTGATTCACTAATTCTACAAAACAAATTTCATTTCAAAAGCTTTTGAACTACACACTCATTTCTCTCATTTTTGGTTGCTCTTAAATTCATGGTGAGGCTGAGAATAAATTAGATCAGGTTTTAGAAGGACTAGGAATTAATAAGATTCTAACAAATTGTTTTGTTGGATTGTTTGATATTTTAATCAAATTTAGTGGGATAACACTGGTTAATAATATTCTATAAATTTCAGGTGTACAACTTTTTAATACGACATTTGTATACTCTATTGTGTGCCCACCACCC
The DNA here is from genome assembly GCF_057876585.1 of Rhinolophus sinicus. Taxonomy (NCBI): domain Eukaryota; kingdom Metazoa; phylum Chordata; class Mammalia; order Chiroptera; family Rhinolophidae; genus Rhinolophus; species Rhinolophus sinicus. The sequence continues at coordinate 163,494,233 of NC_142517.1, read as the reverse complement.
CAAGTCTAGTCTCCTTCTGTCACCATATATTGGACTCGCTTTACCCTCTTCATCCTCCCCTATACCCCTTCTCTTCTGATCACCAACTCCTGTTGTCTGTATCTGTGAATTTGGGTTCTGTTTTGTTTGTTCATTTGTTGCTTGTTGTTTTATATCCCAAATATTAATGAGAACAAATGGTTCTTACACTTTTCCATCTGATTTATTTCACTTAGCATAGTACTCTCAAGATCAATTCATAATCAAGATCAAATGGCAATATTTTGTCTTTTTAATGGCTGAGTATATATCCATTATATATATGTACCACATCTTCTTTGTCCAATCATCAATCAAAGGACCCTTAGGTTATTTCCACATCTTGGCTGCTGTAAATAGTTCTGCAATGAACATATATGTTTACAAATAAGTGTTTTCAAACTTTTCAGGTAGATACCCAGAAGAGGAATTCCTGGGTCATATGGTAGCTCTATTCTTAGTTTTTTGAGGAAACTTCATACTGTTTTCCATAGTAGCTGTACCGATTTACATTCCCACCAGCAGTGTATGGGGGTTTCTTTTTCTCTTCACCTCTCTAATGCTTGTTATTTCTTGCCATTCTAAGATAATAGCCATTCTAACAGGTGTGAGGTGGTATCTCATTGTGGTTTTGATTTGCATTTCCCTTATAAATAGTGATGTTGAGTATCTTTTCATATATCTGTTGGCCCTCTGTGTGTCTTCCTTGGGAGAAGTATCTATTCAGGTCCTCTGCCCAATTTTCAATCAGATTGTTTTTGCAGTTGTTATATATATATATGATATTAGCCCCTTATCAGAGGTTTCATTTGCAAATATCTTCTTCCATTCAGTTGGTTGCCTTTTTGTTCTGTTTATGGTTTCGTCTGCTGTGCAGAACATTTTAAGTTAGATGTGGTCCCATTCATTTATTTTTGCTTTTACTTCCCTTGCCTTTGGGGTTAAGTTCACAGAAACCTCTCTGAGATCAAAGTCCATAAGTTGAACCTATATTTTCTTATATGTACTTTATTGTTACAGGTCTTATACCGAGTCCTTAATCCGTTTTGAGTTAACTTTTGGGTATGGTGTCAGATAGCAGTCTAATTTCATGTTTTTGTTTTTTAAGAAAAGATTGGCCATGTGAACTTCCAAAATAAGTGTATTAAATCTTGCTGAACAGAGAAAGTAAAGAGTACCCCTATCCCCAAGTGGAATTATGGCCTTTGTGCACATAAAGTACTCCTTAGATGATGAACAAAATTACCAAGTATACAGCCTCTGTGTGATCTTCTTAGAGTACATTTTATTTTGGCTTTACTAGATGAAAATAATGTTACAATATGTGTGTGTGTTAGGAATGGAAAGATATTTGATATCAAAGGATGGAACGTTGCCTTTTCATCATGAATTATCATGAAAAAAATCTTTGTCACTCTGCCTTGTATAAGGCTACTTTCTAGCTCTTAACCCATGAAAGCTTCTAAAAATCAATGAATAATTTATGAAATATTTGCCACATTTACCTCTTGTGTGCCAGCACTGTATCTGGCAGTTGAATGACTGGCAAGACATCTCAAAGTAATACGAATAGCTTGATCCACTGAGATAAAACAGGCTGTGGAAATAAAGAGTGAAACTAACTGTTGACAGAGGGGAACAGGCATAAGGGCCCAGGGCATATCCAGCACCTCAGCTGCACAATCTCTGACAGAAGCAAGGTAATGATTAGATGACATTTGCAGTATTTCCACCATAGTGCTCATTCACCACAATTAATCAGAATCCCTAAATATATCAGGCATGATAGATCTTCTGCCACATTTGCAAATGTTGCCTGACATATGAAACAAGGCATGTGGGTTTGTTTAGCACATTCCAACTTCCTAGGATATATATAGTTTTATTTCACTGGCCTTCATGAAGTTGTGCTTTTCTAAAATAATAGTAAGCGTATTATTTTAATTATTTATTATTAAATTCTAATATTTCCAGTCACAGAAAGTGTCTATATTCAATTGTTGGTTCTAAATAATTATCATTAAAAACAGGAGTACATATACCAACAAAAAAAACTTTCCAGGGTTCAAAGGGAAAGATAGGTGAAAATTTTACAGCTGAGGACTATGGGTTTTTTTCAGAGCCTTGTCATTTAATTAAGTCCCAGTTCTGGTATTATCTAATGTTAAAAACAAGACAGTAGTCCCAAAATGGAGTCACTTATGCTAAGCCCCATGTCACCTAACCGAGACAAAATTTAACTTAATTATAATTTCTGCTGTCCCACAAATGGAATCTTAAACCAGTCAATCAAGAATTACCTGGTCAGCACTAATGAGATAATCTGCCTGCTAGACCCCTGCTGTCCCCTAAAGGAAAGTCACCATGCTACAACCAGTCTACTTTGTGCTAGTATAATTTCCTGTCTTCGCCTCCTCCTGCCTATAAAAATCTTTCATTGTATATAGCTTTTTGGTGCTCCTTTCTATCTGCTAGATGAGATGTTGCCCAACTCATGAATAGTTGAATAAAGACAATAAGATCTTTAAACTTTACTCAGTTGAATTTTTTTTTTTTACACTGATACACCCTACTGCAGGTTTAAAGCCTGAGGTGACCTTGTTCTCAAGAACAAAGGTACCTCTCTGGTGTCGAGGTCATTCTCCCAAACAGAATGGGGTCATAGGAGGGCCCTCTTCTCAGTCATCCTGAGCATGACCAGAATCTCACAGAGAGATGGCCGCTAGAAGGATTTCATTAAGGTATTTACTCAGGTGCTGGCCAAGGACTAGGAGATCTTGAGAGTCTTCCCTAACTCACGTTAAGAGAAAGAGAGGAAATACTAAATACCTACTCTGTGCCAGGCAGTAGGCCAGGCACCTACTGTGTGCCAAGGGTAGAGCCTGAGATTTCTTCTCACAGCAGCTAGGCTTGAGAATCACTGATCTAGAACAAAGAATGAAAACTGATTTGACTCCATGCCAAATTCTATCAGTTGGTAGTAGCTTCTGGGGACAGGCATTGAGAGGGATTCTGAGACCATAAGAGGACTCGGTAGGAAAAATACTGGAATCAACCAAGGGTGTCTACATGGACCCCGTAGGAGAGAACTGCAGCTCGCTTGTCTCACATCAGCTATTCCTAAGCTAGAGTAAGTTCATATACAGCTGCATACAAAGCTATGTTATCAGAAATGAGTGATTTGTAGACAAAAAGATAAGTAAGTAAGTAAGTAAGTAAATAAATAAATAAATAAATAAATAAATAAATAAATAAATAAATAATGCTAGCTAGATTTGAGGCTTTATTCTGAGGAGTGTTTCTCAAAGTAAAGACAGTGGACTATCGTGTCTCAGAATCCCTGGGATGGACTCAAACTCTGCATTTTTAATTAACTCCTCAGTTGATTTTTATGAACACAAATGTTTCAAACCAGTATAAAAGTCCTTAAGGATTTTATACAGAAAGATTGCTTGGCCTACAGGTACGAGGTCTTCCTGGGGGCAAGAAGGTGGACAGAATTCACTGACCATCTTTTCTACTAGCACCTCTTTTCCAAGTTACCAATCTGTCACTGTTGTCATGTTACATTGTAAGATTGCATCTTATTTTATCTCTATTCCATTCCATTTGTCTTGAGGTGAGCATTTTCAGCTTTGGTTTTGTAATGTAATTTTCTTACTTTATCTAAGGTGATCAATCTACAAGTGCTCAATTCATGCTAATCCTAACCCTAACCCTGACCCTAACCCCTTGAGTTCACCCACTCACTCAGAGGGAGTGGCCCACGCACAAAGCAGGTGTTTTTCCCCAGATCAACAACTCTGTAGGGTCAACTGAAAATCAATACATTGGTTCCCAGTTCTTACGAGTTTATTTAGCATAAAGTCATGAAGCATACTCAAAATGAGAGCAAAGGAAATTGAATATCCATGAGTAATTGTGGTTTTTGCAATTACTTGTACCAAAACACAATACCCTATCCCAGGCTCTAGGTGGGGATGTATCAGACTAAGCACATGCGCTCACCATGGAGAAGTGGAGAGCATCTGGGACAGAATTCACTGACCACCTTTTCTACTAGCACCTCTTTTCCAAGTTACCAATCTGTCACTCTGTTTTCATGTTACATTGTAAGATTGCATCTTATTTTATCTTTATTCCATTTCAAATTGGCATATTTGGGGGAGATATTCCAATCTTATCAGTAGTAATATATTTGCAATTCTTCTTATAAGGTGAAGTGCCCCAGGATGATTCACAAACAGTGCTAATCACATTTTGTTGTGTGACTTCTTCATTCTACTTACCATGATTCTCCATGATCTTACTTCTCAATTCTGGAAGTAATTTATTTGGGGCCCACAGAGCATTTCTGATGACTAGAAATAATACCTATTAATTAATGTTGAAGATGGTGAAATACTTAAATATTTTTGATCAAAGGCGAAAAAGGAGCTATCTTAGAAAGGTGGTGTAATAAAAATGATGTTTGAGGTTGAGATTAGGGTTAGTTAATACAGAGATCTAGAGAACAGAAGCATTGACCAACTCAATTACCATTGTAGTGATTTCTAGACAGGATAATTAGGAAGTGAAAAGTGAACAGGAAGGGCCAAAGCAAAGAAATAAAGTCTAAATAGGAATTGGAGATGGAACTGAATTTAGGAGCTAAAGAAAACAGAGTTGAAAATGACCCAAAGCTTGCCCTTAGAATAATAGCTCTGTGATGTCAGTAGAGAATTTAGGAAGCTGGGGCCTTTTATACACTTTAAAAGACACTTTTTCAAATCTTCCATGCACTTTCTTTGAATTTTCCACATCTTGTTTTTACTAAGGAGTTAAAATTGAATTTAATACTTCTATAGGGGCCTGTCCAGTATGGAAGGAAGGAAGGGAGGGAGGGAGGGAGGGCGGGAGGGAGGGAGGGAGGAAAACTAATAATAAATTCATAAAAATATTTGCCTCCCCCTCCCATTTCTATCATTATTAGGTTATATACAATTAAATAGAAATAAATCATTGTCTGACTCTGTATATTCATTCTGTAATTGATCCTGACCTCCAACTTCAGTTTTATCAACCCTATTTGTCCTGCTGTCGATGTCATTGTATGGGGAAGCAGCCCCTTGTATTTGTGCTTTGGAAGAAAGGCTGTCCAAGAAAGACTAAAGCTGGACTCTGTTAAGGAGATACTATTAGGTGGATGCAAAAGTAATTGCGGTTTTTGCAATTATTTTTAACCTGTTAAACTGCAATTGCTTTTGCACCAACCTAATACAATAAAATATGCGTATGCTTCTGGAAGGGAAATTTCAAACCCCAAAACTTCATATTCATAATAACAATGGGGTCTGCTGAGCATTTGGATGAATTTAGCTCACTCTCTGATTCCTGCAATTGACTCCTCCTATGCTACTGTGTTGTGCCAGCATTCGTTACGTATGATATGCTGGCTAACATCTTTGCAGGGCCTGGAAGAGCAGCTTAAGGGCTTCAGGGTGCGCACGTATGAAGAAAGGCTTTCCAAGAGGAAAACTTTCTTCCTGGAACTCTTAGTGGTTTGGCCTAAACGCTTTTTGAAAAGACAGCACCTTTGCCTTACGTTCTTCCTCACCAGTTATTGTTTTAGTTTCAGAGAGCCATTTTGACAAATCGGCTTCTCTCAGTTAGTCCAGTGCGCTGCCTGGAGGAGGCCGAATGTTTACCACCTTGTTTAGGATTCTGAACTGCAGGGGCAGAGGTGAAGCAGGGTAGGAAAGAAGCCAAGATATGCTTGTCTAAAAACCAAAGAACACCACTTTGGAAGATACTTTTTCTACTGAGACTCCTGACTTTTTAATTAATAGTTAAAGATTCCCTTTATTGCATAATATTTTCCCATCTCAATTTGTTTGTGATTTGAATTTTTTTGCTAACTTGAGCATAAATGTCTTCCTAACTGAAGGCATGATCACATGACCACACAGTTCAGAGTTCTTCATTAATAGCAACAGAGGTCTTCGTATCAATTCTAGACCCCCACTACCTAATCTATTTGCCCGTTGCCACATGACCTACATGTGCAAAGTGATTCAAAGGGTTTGGATAGAGTAACAAAATCACCTCCTAATGACCCGTAGTTCCTTATATGTTTTCCAGGACATACTAAGTTTTTTCCTCTAGAACATAGTATCTTATTCTCATACAACTCTCCAAATTCAGTTTATGTCCCACCACCTAACTATTTATAAATCAGAGGGTTTGGTTATCAGTGGAAGCAAAGAAAATAGGATTCTCAGAGATAAAAATTAAATGGCACTGTTCATGACAGAAGAGCTTCAAGCCAAGGACTTTAGATTTTTAAAACTCTTGGGCATGGTTATTTCTATTGTAAGTTTATTCATCAAGTTATATTAATGTGACAATTAAACATTTGAGTCTTTGGACTCCCTTTTTTGATTCAGCACTCACCAAGTCACCTTCTGATTATGATTTGATTGCCTCGAGTTAAAAATTGAATGTATCTTCTAGACTTGGAATAGATTCATTTCATGGACACATACAATTCTACTACCAATAAAACTAGGAAAGTTATGGTTTTATATATCATGAGCTTGGTTCCCATGAGCTCAGTCCTAAGAGATGAACCCACTCTTCATGGGCCAATTAAAATCAAGTGTTTAAGTCTGTAAAACAGAGGCCCAGTCTCTGGGCCATGTACATCCACCAACGTAAATGAACACCACATTATGAGACTTCTTGGAGGCCAACAAGCCAACCATTTTCTAGGCAGACACACATTCCCACTATATCATTTTGTTGAGCGACTAGGCCCTTTGCCACTTGTAAATTGCTTTTCTGACATTCAGCTACATTCAGCTACCCAGGCAGAAACTTAGCAACATTGGATTATTCACATCTTTGCTGAATAAAATCTTCTTCCCCAAATATATAGATCAATTGCCAGGTAAGCGTTCCTCAGCTATTATCAATGTAGCTTGGCTATGTTAAGAATGTTTCAGGGGTCCGGCCCAGTGGCTCAGGCGGTTAGAGCTCCATGCTCCTAACGCCGAAGGCTGCCGGTTCAATTCCCACATGGGCCAGTGGGCTCTCAACCACAAGGTTGCCAGTTCAATTTCTCAAGTCCCGCAAGGAATGGTGGGCAGTGCCCCCTGCAACTAAGATTGAACACGGCATCTTGAGCTGAGCTGCTGCTGAGCTCCCGGATGGCTCAGTTTGTTGGAGTGCATCCTCTCAACCACAAGATTGCCAGTTTGACTCCCACAAGGAATGGTGGGCTGTGCCCCCTGCAACTAGCAACAGCAACTGGACCTGGAGCTGAGCTGCGCCCTCCACAACTAAGACTGAAAGGACAACTTGAAGCTGAACGGCATCCTCCACAACTAAGATTGAAAGGACAACAACTTGACTTGGAAAAAAGTCCTGGAAGTACACACTGTTCCCCAATAAAGTCCTGTTCCCCTTCCCCAATAAAATCTTTAAAAAAAAATGTTTCAGAACCCCAGAACTATGACAGTAGCTTTCCACTACCCATTTGTTCTGTGGCTCCCATAAATGAATGACTTCTGTCATATTTCCTTGTCCTCCAGTAAGCCACTATTAAATTCCTGATGCCCTTCCTTCAGTTCATTGACTAGGTTTGGGTTGTCCATTTTTCAAAATAAATGATGCTGTGTATGTCTCAATACTATGTATTTTTTGACATGATGGAGAAAAAAAGCCTATAAAATTACACCTAAGTACTCCTACTGATACATGATCAACCGTTTGACCAGTGACCCAACATACTGCATCTTATGTGAAAACAGTACCTCTGGTTGTCTCCGGGTCATGCGTAAAGCCAAAAAGACCCCCCTCTACAAGAAAGCATATTAGTCAAAATACTCTGAGCTGGTCATAGTCAATTTTGTCTGCTTCAGGTTGGTATCATTTTCCTTCAAGGAACTCAAGACACCAATGAACATTTAATTTCCTTGTCTTTCCATTTCTGGACTCCCAGACACTAGCAATGCCAGGTGTTTAAATATTTGTCTATTGAATTAATTCAATGATAAATTATTTTGAATTTTGGTTTTCTGTTCTCTAATTTGTTTTATATCCTCCTCTATATTCCTACTGTTTTTTCCCTTTCCATCTTTAAAATGTTCCTTATGTCACCTTCATGTCATAATTTTATGCCTTTCTTTCTCAGGGATATATGATAGAAGAAGTAATAATTAGAAATGCATAAACCATCAAAACAATAAGAATTAAAAGTTCCCTTAGAGCACTGAAGGATCCATCTAAGAGAGATCCTAAATGGTGTGTGGGTGGAATACACCTCATACACAATACATTAGTTACAAAGTATTTTCTTTCTCTTGTCCTAAAATATAATAGTAGTATAAATAATCACATGCTTGTAGAGTGCTGTATGGTTTATGAGCATTTCCATGAACATTCTCTAATCGGATGCTGTTAAGAACTCTAGGGCTATACCTATACACATGGAACATGGGGTGGGGGGGTGTTGTTTTTTAAAATCTGATGTTCTACGTCTTCTTGTTTTATTCTTTAATCTATTTTGTCTGTCATCTCATTGTCTCCACTTTTAATAGTAAATCACAATTTTATCACTATTTCTTCAAGTGTTACCACCTTTCAATTTCTTTGAGGTCTATATCTCTATAAAGTATATGATTGTGTCATCAGTTTATATTTCTAGAATAAAGAACAAATGGCTTAACAAAGAGTGAAATTAGAACTCATCATGATTTTGTGTTATGAATAAATTTCAGAAGCTATGTATATCAGTGCTTCTTTACCCTGTGCATTAAATGTTACACACGTTTCCAAACCCAGTACTACACTAGGAGCACTGCTGTTTCCAGTTATTATATAATGCAGTGAAAAACCCAGCTACTACAAATTTATTTGTTCTTACTGCTACTCTAGGTAACCTTATAAACTCACACATACAAAAAGCGTCTTAATTCCAAAGTCATTGTTTCTGGGGAGGGAGTTCCAGGATAAGTGACCAAACCCAGAGTCATGTGTGTATACCAGTTGCATTAATGTTCTCTCTCTCTCCTCTTGGGTTTTAATCGTTTGGTTGATTAAAGCTTCATTCACTGTTGAGATGTGCCCAGATTCTATAGGTTGGTAATTGCTCATACTATATATATCACTACATTATCAGGCAACAAATTGTCTTCTATGATGAGAGTTGGCATTGGAATGTTAGAATGTTGGAAGGTGAAACCTGTCTAGCATTAAAATGGGATTAAGATTGCAAAACAAGTCCAAGGAAGGCCTTTCTTTCCTGCCAGGTCCTGTGGTTGCACTCAGCACACTGTATGGACAGTTGTGTCAAGGTTGAACTGATGCCACCATTATGCTTGCATCCGAGGTGAGGTCTTAGAAAGGGTGTGGCTCCATGGGATCGGCAGCTGGTGCTATTTGACAGTGCGAGTCATTTATCTAGATAACTGCGTTTATATTTCTGAGTTTTGCTTTCTACCTGACAGTTAGAATATGGGTCAAGGGGAAAGTTTAACTCCTGAATGCTTTAACACTATCTGAAGTGTTACAACGCCACATCTATAAATCTGTTGATCTACCCCTCACCTCAAGCCTGTTTACTTACTTTTAGTTCACTAATTCTGAATTTCCCCTCCTACTTTCTAAAAGCTTCCCTGCCAAACTTAATAACAGATGAATGGAAGAAGACCGTGTAACAATTGCTCTGGTGGCTCCTTGGCCATGTGGACAAGTTATCTGAGGCTCTCGGGCCCCGAGTTCCCAATCTGTGACTGTAACTGCTTATTGGCAAGGAATAATATGCAAAGATAGAGTTCTATTCTCTATCCTTGGAAATATGCACTTTAGGAAAAAGTATTGATTATAAATGCAATTTTAGTTTTGGGTTTATTTTGCCCCACACTCAAAAGCTAAAATATTTTGCTTCCAGAGATCCTACCCAATAACTCTGCCTAACTGGATGGGTAGAATAGTCCATCCAGTTGGTCACCAAATCATTAATTCTCCCTCATAAATATCTTTCACTTAATTGAAGTTTGCATTTTCTTTCACCTCGGCCTTTAATATATACAAATATGTTTCCTTCACTTCAGTCTTCCCCACACAAGAATGTCTTTTATAAGCCCAGATTGTGACAGATTTTTGCTTGGAAACTTTTCATGACTTCTCAAACTATTAAGTCCTAAATCACTATAAGTGGCAAGCAAGTGTCTTAACAAATGTGTCCAAGGTCCTGATCCATTCTGATTTCTCACCAACACCCTGTGCTGCCCCCACCTTGAACTGTTTAAACATCCCCATCTTTAGGCTGTTGTATACGCTGCCTCCTCTGCCTAGAATGCCTGTCTCTTCTTCTCTACCTGATCATTTCCTTCCTTTTAAGAGGAACATCCTAATGTTTCTGTGGTGAGGGAATCTTACAGTTGATGTCAAAAGAAAACTGCTGGCTTCTAGGCAAGTACAGTAGTCCCCCTTTATCCACTGGGAATACATTCCAGGACCCAATGGATGCCTGTAACCATGGATAGTGCCAAACTTTATATAAACTGTTTTTTATACACACATACATACCTATAATAAAGTTTAATTTATAAATTAGGGACAGTAAGAGATTAACAATAATAACTAATAATAAACTAGAACAATATACTGTAATCAAAGTTATGTGAGTGTTGTCTCTTTCTCTTTCTCTCCGATAACCGGTCTGATAACTGAAAAGGCTACTAAATGCCTAGCAGGTGGGTAGTTTATACAGTGTGGATATGCTGGACAAAGCGATGATTTACGTCCTGGGCAAGAAGACACAGGATGGTACAAGGTTTCATAAGGCTGCTCAGAACAACCGCAATTTAAAGTTTATCAATTACATTATTTCTGGAATTTTCCATTTAATATTTTTGGACCAAGGTTGACTATGGGTAACAAAGTACAGAAAGTGGAATTACAAATAAGGGGGGACAACTGTAGTTTTATTCCATGGGTATATGTGAAATCAGGCTTGCTTAGAAGTATCTGTTTTTCTGATTATCTTCTCTTTTTTTTAATTAAAGTTTATTGGGGTGACAATAGTTAGTAAAGTTACATAGATTTCAGGTGTACAATTCTGTATTACATCATCTATAAATCCCATTGTGTGCTCACCACCCAGAGTCAGTTCTCCTTCCATCACCATATAGTTGATCCCCTTTTCCCTCTTCTACCGCCCTCCTCCCTGATTATCATCTCAATTAAGTTATTTGCATTGATAGCACCATAAGTGGATGAATTTTATCTGAATGTGTATCTTTAATTGTCCTGAAAATATCTTCGTATTTTCAAATAGGTTACATTATGATGCAGCATTGAAAGCAAACGTTATTGGGAACTTAGAAGAATGCTTGTCTTGTGGTTAGCAATGTGACTAAAGGCAATAGAACTTGCTGATTCCAGCAGATTACATTTTAGAATTATCAAAGCTAAGAGAGGCTGGCTGGTGTGACTGATTCATGAATCATGAAGGATTATCTCTCAAGCACCAAATATCTGTTATTCTATCTGACTTTCAAGAAAAGCTACTCAATTTCCTTTAGCCAAAGAGAAAATGTTGCATGTTTAATCAAATAGGAAATGCAGATGAAAACCTGGTTTTCGTCCATAACCCTCAAAAGTTATATTTTCAGTCCTACAAGTGCTAACAAGATCAAGACCACTAGTGTCAGCTATGGAAAGCCACATGTCATTGTCTTGCTATATCCATATAAGTATTGATTATCAAAAGTGATTCAGAAGGCTCTTTATCTCAACACGGAGAAAGCTAAATTGCAAACTTAGAGTAGGATAAGAAGAAAGTACATAAATATATGCTATTAGCAAATTTTAATGTTGGTATTTCATCTTTTTTTCTCCAATGTTATTATTTGACCAAGGGTACATTATCCATCTCATAGCATCTTAGATTCAAGGAAATCTGACATTTATGTTTTAGGCATTCCCTTGCATCACTCCTTTAATCATTGTGTCAGTGCTGCAGAGTAGACACTTCATTTCAGAGATGGGAAAAATGAAGTCACTTGCCCAAGGTTTTTAGCTAGGATCGTAGTGAAGCACTTGAACTTGATTCTAGCCTAACTGCAGTGCCACCGTTCTTGACCATTAGGCTGCATGCCTCCCAATTCTTTCTTAGCACTGACATCACAGAGACTATATTGAGGATTTGTTAGCTGTGTCTTCTACATGCCTAACTGTCTGAACTAGTTGACTTCATGATCAATAGAATGGGTCCAGTAACTCTAAAAATGCATAGATCATTAGCTGAGTGAGTTCCTATGGCAATGTCCGCTTCAAAAGATGACTGCCATTTTTCCTCATGCCTTAAGGTTCCCAGATCGATTCAGACTCCTTATTGTCAGGAAACCATGACTATACATCTTTGTCTTACTTACTTATAGCTGGGCACATCATAAGCAATCAGTATACACTAATAAACTAATCTTCATCCTAAAGAAACAGAATTAGAATTTGTTTCTTAAAAAAAATATATGGTCTTATTCACCCACTCTACTATTGTTCAATGTATTTTGGGTTTGATTCAACTGTTAAGAGTTCATCTTTGGATCTGCATAAAATTTAATGGTTTTTTCTCTCACCCTTCTTCTCTCTCAACAATAAAAGTCATCATAATTTAAACTTAGTAAATTACAATATCCTATTTTACTTCTGGAATATTTTTGACAGCCACTGATCTTCTAGTACCAAGGAGCAGGGACTGGGCGATCCAGGAACAGTTATGTTTTCCTTCCCGTGCACTGTCCTCTCCCTAGTCATCCCCCAAAGAGGCCGGCTGGGTAGCTGTCATTGATCTCTGAAAGGGCTCACAGCCCATTTATGAAAGGAAGCAAGTAGTACAAACAGACAACAACTGTTTTAATAGACTAAACCATTGAAGCTGAGCTATTTGGAACTGAATTCCATACTCCAACAAAATACCTTTGAACTTTGGTTTGTTTCCTAAGGAGCAGTTGTGATCGTTTGGGTCTTTATCTCCATCACATTCTGCCTTCTTGGATTGAGACTGGGAAAAATTATCTGTGAAATTTCATATCTGTTTAGGTGTTAAAAAGAAAGAGCACAGTAAATACAACCCCTTTTTGAAGCCAGAGAGCTCTGACCTTTATTGACTTCTGAAATTAAAAACTACTTAATATCCCAAAGTCTTTGTTTTTCTGTGGGTAATATTTATACTTGAAAGTGGAAGTTGGAATAAAGCATTCGTTTAGAAATCTTGAATTAGCCAGCCAGGAAAATCCTAAGGACCTTGAATGTGTTCCAAAATTATATTTCAAAATTTGATTTGTCAAAATTTTAAACACCTAGATTTAACCTTGTATCCCCTCATTTTGAGCTTTAACCACTATTTGGTATTTATGGAAAACAGCTCTAAGTTAATGAAAGAGAATATATACCATTAAAAATCTATATGCCGATTAGATTTATAGAGCATAATTCAATAATTTTTTATAAAGCAATAAAAATACTTGCCAACTCTCATGAAAAACAACCATATGTTTTGGTTTTAATAATGAAAATGTTTTATAAATAAGCTCCAATTATGGTTCATATTATTTAAAAAGCATTGAATCTTTTCCTCTACCAAGTGTATTTTTTCTCTATTTTTTGAGGCACTCTTAATAATTTACATGAAATTTATAGTATTTCCAGATTTATTCATTTTTTTTACCACAAAAGAAACATTCAATTTTTTTTTTTTGCTTTTAGTTTCCAGTATGCCTTAAAAGGACATTTATCAAATTAGATGACTGATGTATCAATTATGAAAACATTTTATCCTTATAAGAACTACTTTTATCCATGAATTTCAAAGCAAATTAAATCATAAGCATAGATTCTTCTATAAAATTCAGGGGATAGGTTCATTCCATAAATTACTATGCCCACTTAGATTATATGAAATAAAACTTTCAATGTCTTTTATACGTCCTCTTGTCACTTATGTGTAGGTGTAAAAAACTGTCTGATTCTTTGTGGAAGGCAATTTGGCAATATGTATTAAGAGGCTTAAAACGTTCTTATCCTTGGACCCAGAGTCTATCATAAGGACATAATCACTAAGGCTTACAACTTCTCTATGAGTGTTTATTACAGTGCTATTTATGATAGTGACAAATTGGAAATATCATCAGTGTCTAGCAATATAGGCCTGGTTAAATGACTTATGATAGATCTATTTGGTAGAAAGTATACAACCCTTAAAATTTAAGTTTTTAAAGACTATTTAATATCAAGAAATACTTATGATAAAATGTTATGTTAAAAAAAGGCAAAACTTTATATGCTAGTTTTTAACAGATTTTCCAAAATAAAAATACAGTCTATATAATGTGAATGTACAGATACACAAGAATGGAAGAATACACACATGAAAATATTAAGCTTGATTTTCTTTGAGTGGTGGGATCATGAGTGATTTAAAATTTCTTCTTTGTATTTTCTACAATGAATTTTATCTTTGTAATCAGAAAGAAATATATTATCATTTTAAATATTACAAAAAGGGTAATAGTTAAATAAGTGACATTCAAGAAAATGATTTACTGATATAGAAAGATGTTTACATGTAAATGAAAAAAGGTACCAAAAACATTTTGCATAAGATGATTGCATATGATTGCATGAATATTCTTAATAGTTGTGTTCTACTATAGTAATAACCTATGTACATTACAAACTATACATAAAAATTGGAAATATTAAGAGCATGAGATTTAAAATACAAGTAGAAATTCTTATAAAACTACGTAGATAGATTTAACTATTCCCCATTTGCTCCCCAGACGAAACCACTATCTAGAAGATGTAGTATAGACTTCATAACTTTATTATTACACTTTTCAACCTATACATGTACCCATAACAAAATAGAAGTATCGAGCAAATTTTAAAAATTGTTATTAATGGTTTCAAAGTATATATCTACTGTATATTTCCTTTGCAAATTGCTTTTTCAATCAACTGTATGTTTTTCTGATGCATCCATGGAGATATATGTAGATCTAATTTGTTCATTTTAACCACTATAAAGCATTGATTTATTTTATGATTTTACAACAATTCGTTTTTCTATTTCATAATTAATAGACATTTATGTTTACAATATTTTACAATTTTAATAC
This sequence comes from Rhinolophus sinicus, assembly GCF_057876585.1. Lineage (NCBI taxonomy): Eukaryota > Metazoa > Chordata > Mammalia > Chiroptera > Rhinolophidae > Rhinolophus > Rhinolophus sinicus. The sequence continues at coordinate 163,479,045 of NC_142517.1, read as the reverse complement.
TGCATTGATTAATCTTAGACATGATTCCTTATACACATGAACAAAAGTTTCTTTACCATATACACATAGACTCTCCTCTCTCCCTCTCTCCCTCTCTCTCTCTCTCCCTCTCCCACTCCTCCTCCGTCCCTCCCTCCCTCCCACCCCTACACCAACATTCCAACATCCCCATATCCCACTCAAGAGGTGATCATCTACTTTTTGGACAGCTTGTTGGATTGTGGGCAGATAGCTCATACATTTTCCAAAGCAGTATATACAGTCTAACAATTAGCAAAATATTTGTAATCAAATGGAACTGGAGAAATCCAAGATTAATAGTTTGCCAAATTATGTTCATTGAAATCTTAATAAGGCTAACCATTGGGTCATGCTAGAAGTATTATTGCTCTCACAGACAAAGAAACATAAAGGGACAAGAAAAAAGCCAACCTCATTTTTCGCTGATCAAATTTAAGACTTTTCTCTGAAAGATTTTTGTCCTATAAAATGTCCAATTTATAGAAGTATATGGGTAGTAGATAATTTATTTTTAATTATGTGTTTATAATAGATAATTTATTTTTAAAATCATATTGGATCTCATGTTAGCTGAGTGTATACATACTAACCACTTCACCATACAGCTCACCGAAACAAAAAAGAGCAAAAGAAAGTGTGTTTGCTATTGCTATTTATTACTATTTTAAGGAGATAATTTCTATTACAGATCTCTGTCTTCCTATACCATGTGCCCTATAAATTCTTAAGGAGTAATTTCTGGACCAAAAATACCATGCCAAGAGATGGCACGTTCCAGGAGAAAGGCAGTCTGGTTGGCCCAGAATCATTAAAACATTTTTCTAGCAGTTTTCAGGGTGACCAGTTCTATTCCTGAAGAGCTATCAGCCAAAAGGCACCAGGGTTGCAGTCCAAGGTGTCCTTGTGAGAACTTGCGATCTTTCTGGCATTTTGTTATCTTGGTTATTAACTTTGGGGACATGCACCTCTTAGACAAGCACAGATACCTGTAGGAACCGCTTCCAGTGTGTGTGTCCCCTCACCTTTTGAACATGGCAGAACAACACCTCAGGAAACTGAACCCACGGTGGGAGGAAGCCAACCAACCAAAAGATGAAGTGAAAATGAGAGGGAAATCGGGACACTGTGGAGGAAGTGGGAGGGCTAGTTCACTAGCCGTGGACCTGTCTAACACGTGCTCCTTTTTTAACTGAATCTGGGACTTTTTCCTTAGGTAAGGCCCTGGGGGAAGAGCTTGTCCAGCTTGAGTCCAAGCCAGGGCACCATAGCTGAGGGATCTTTTGACTGGGCTGGGCAGCTGCATGAGAAATAGATCCTGCCAGACCTGCACCCAGCAAGTATGAGCGCCTGTAAACATTCCAGACCTACACAGGGCCTAGATGAGACGAGTTAGGGTGGGGCCAGGGGAGAGAGTGTGGGAAGCCAAAATGGGAAACCTGTGTGTGTGTGTGTGTGTGTGTAAAGCTATGTGTGTCCTGTTGTTTACTCACTTCACTTCCGTGCCCTGGCAGGACATTTCTCTGTCCAACCTTAGTACCAAACACTTGAGCACAAATAAAAGTTGGCTTTATGGAAGGTGTTTAAATAAGCACTAAAACGAATCCCTCGAAATCTAACTGTCCAGGCCCAGGTGGAAGCTCATTGTCTGAAAAGTGGGGAATGCATGCCCGGGACTCCTAGATTATCAAAAAATATCCAAACAGCCCTCTTTAACATTTAAATAAGTAAGAGGACCAATAAAGTTTTCTCTTGCTTAAAAGTACGAGCATTTTACAACTGTAAAAGGCTCCGCCATAGTCTATATGAAGCCCTGATTGCACATGAAATGCCCAGTTAAGCCTGGGGGTTTGGCCCACACTGTAATCTCACTACAGTACAGGCCACATATTATGGAATTCAGCTTTCAGGATTTCAGACTAATTAGAGAGGCACCCAGTAGCACTATGCGGGTTCTGTCAGCATTTCCACTATAAAACCCCCTTTTCTAGGGTTTATAACTTGGCCAATAAAAGATAGCCCGAGGCTGGAATGCGCCATGCCAAAAGGTTCAACACAGGAATAAGATTTTTTGTCTTAAACCAAATTTCATTAAAAATCAGTTCTTGTAAGAACAGGGCAATAAAAATATGCTGCTTTCATTATTTCTGATGTTTTCAGCTCCTTGCTTTGTTTAAAAATAAAAAAGGAAAAAATAAATGCACTTGCCAGGCATCAAGTAAGTCCAGGGTGGTGTTTAATGAAAATGTTTGAATTATTGGGGCTTAGGAGAAACTGTTGCTTGCCACACACTCGTTTTGTTTCATAACGTGGGTCTAGGATTTAGTTCAGCTCAAATCGATTTGGAAATAGTGTGCAATGTCTTCAATCATAGGGGCATTAATGGTTTTTCATGATTAGCGCATGTTAACCATCATCATATTATGGGGTAAAATCCTAACCATTAACAGGGCTTACTGAGAGCAAAGCTTTCCAATGATACCAGTGTTTTACATGATCCATTAATGCTTGCAAATAACAATTTCATTTTCTACATCTTGGCAGGAAGAAATGGGGAATACACCAACTCCATATACTTACTATAACACACCCTACGTGCAAATAAAATTAAACATTATCTCCTTAGCTTTAGTTTTGTTTATTTTACCCTTGCTAATTATAGCTTTGTCTTGTCTGTAGACATTTTATCTTAAAAGGTTAAGACAACATGAGTATTTGAATTTAGCCAAAAAAAAAAACAAAAAGAAAGTAAAAAGATGGGGAAATCAATAATGTCTGGAGCAGTAACTTGTGCCTGCCACTGTTTTAGATGTTTTATATATGCGCTTTCAATAAAAATTCACAGCAATCCTGTGAAAATAAGGCTCCAGGAGGTTAAACAAGTTTACCCAGAGTCACAAAGTTACATGGCAGTGCAGATATTCAAATGCAGTGTGTCAGACCTCAAAACTGTATTCTGCTTACCATAATTTACCGTACAGTTGATTTTCTTTCCCCTCCTTAACTTATTTTACCATGGAACTATCGCTCTGTAATTTCCTCAGTTTCTATCCACAGTAACTCTCAAATAAGCTATGCTTGTTGTTGGCAAAACTTTCTAATCTAGAAGAAAATGGTGAGAGTAGAGCTTAATTTTGAAAACATTAGATTACCAGTGTACCCCACTCTCATGGTAACTCTCACCGGGATGACGAATCCGAAAAACTCTACCAGAGAAATGCAAAGGGCCCTTTCCAATGGAGCTGCCAAGCCAGATTTACAGAACTGAGAATTAACTGCAAGTTTCTGAATCTTCTTCAGAAGAGGTTCATCCACAAAGCCGTGTGAGTGCTTTTACAGAGAGCAGAAATTGGGTCTCCATTTACGGAGGTACATTGCACCTGCACTCTGTTTAACTTCAGGGGCTCTGCCTCAAGGTTAATTTTATGCTTCTTGCCAACCTACCACTAAGCTATGCCTATCTATTGAACAAACTGTATTTGCTTCTTTGGAGACCAATATCCCATGAGACCGCCTTCTCTCCATTCATATTGTATATAATGGGAAGAATAGCTCGAAGAGAACTGGGGAGCCAGTAACCAGCCGGATGACTGGTTCTTGGCCCCATTGGTGCCGCCCTGGGCAGGAAGAGGCTGTGGGTAAGAGCCAAGAGGCTGAGGAGGCCCCAATCTTACTACCAACCTTTTCTGTTTTATACACTCTTCTTCGTACTGTCCAGCTACAATCCCTGCCACAGGGATGATATTTGTGCCATCTACACATAATGAAAGTGAGGGGCACCTCCATAAGAAACGACCTTGCTTCTGTCTATTTAAATTAGAGCCTTAAGGGAAAACCACATGCTTTTAATGGCCTTTAATTGGTTAAAGAGAACAGTAAGTTCCCTCCCAGAAGCTTGAGAACGAGCTCCTTTCCTTCCGGATTTGTTTCTTGGTTAACCAGACTGGGGAACAAAAGAGTTGTAAAATATTTGTTAGGCTGCAAAGCTTAACAAAGAAATGTTTAACAACACTGATGATGATATTGATTTCTTTCTCTCCATTTCTGCTTACTCCCTGATGCTAACTCCTTGACTTGTGGCTGTTTAGTAGCAACGGGAATCTGCAAAGTCCAGGAGAAAGTGGCCCTCATTGACCACTGACTGCAGTCAGTTCTGCCTAAAAATGCCCTGGTAGGATCAGCCCGCATTTCTTGCCTCTTCGGTAACTCAGACTCATTCGCTTTATATGTTTGTTTTCACATGTACGTGTCTGTCCATCCAGCCCCATTTTAAAAATCCAACTTACCAAAATTCAGACTTAGAGGGCAGAAAACTTATAGTAATTTATCCATGTTAAAAAGGTTCTCCTCTGCTTAAAGGAATCACAGCAGGATTACTTTAAATTGTGCATTTCTAATGTAAAATGAGGAAATGAGGTCTAAATATAGATATTACATCTCTTTAATTGATGGCAGTTTTTCACACATATCCATATTTATATACTTATATGCCATCTTACATTCTTGAGGGAAAGAAATAAAATTACAGAGTTTGAGAGCTGAGTGTCTTTAACGTTCTTGACAATTGCCCACAGTATCTTACAGTGCTTTTTACAGAATGGGAGCTCAGAAAGATGCTGTTTGTTAACTGAATGACTTCAGGCTTGCATCACATGGCTGTGTTCATTAGGGTCATAAATTACTTGAGAGATGCTAATTATCTTTTGCCTTCAGTGCTCATAATCGATATATTTGTGTTTGATTTTTTTTTTTTTTTTTTTTTTTTTTTTTTACTATTGCGTATGTTAGATTTCCCAACGGTGAGCATAGGATCAAGGGCAAAGACCATGCTTGTCTTATTTTTCATTGTTTCTTCTGTACCTGGCGTGGTAAGGAGGACATAGTAGGCACTCACTAAATATTTGTTGATTGAGTAGTTGAATAATTGAAAGGGTCTGCTTTTATTAAGGCAAGTTAGTATATTTGTGTATATTCTATAACATTGCTTTGAAACTCTCTTTTCTAAAACACCGATGAGTCACAGAGAAATCACTAGGGGTTCTTTTAAAATAAATGAGTTCGTAGGGACATGATTAATTCCTGCCTGCTCCATAGCTATCAGATCTTATCCCAGTGTTTGCATTCCAGGAAGATGACCCATGAAAAAGAGAGAATCTCCAGCTTCAGAAAGCTTGCAAAGCATCATTAGATTAAGTTGAATATTCTGTTGAGTAAAATTGACCTTATATTAAATGATTTTTTTTCAATAATTACCAGTATGCTAAATTAAGTGCCAACCAAACAACAATTATTACAAAACCCAGGTTAAGAGCAAGTTAAATTCTAAACCTCCCTATTTTGATAAACATTTGGCTGATTGTATCCGTTTTCAGTACTGCCACCCCATTACCAGCAACTCCTAAAAAACTAACTTTCAGTGTTCTCACCCACTCACTCTCCTTTGCATCTCCTTTCCCCACGACTTTAAATCTTCTCATCTGTAACACGGGCTAAATTATACAGAACAAAGTGGATCCCATGCATGCCCTGTGGAATGCAAGCTCCTACTTAGAGGAAAGAAATAAATGTCACTAATTCCCAAAGCACATGGTCCTAGATCCAACGGAAGACATTTACAGTTTCAGTCTACCCTCTTTCCTTCACCCACAAGTCTGTGGACCACAGTTTATATTAGTTACTTTCCTCTCTGGGTGTCAGTCTTTACTCTTCCTTCTTATGTGAAAGGATAAGGAAAAACAGTGGAGAAAAATCTGTATTTTTGTTTAAGGACACAGATAACTTGGGGAGTATTAAATAGTTTTGAGAAAATTTTTGTTTTTTAATTTTCCAGTGTTTTTTCTTCCTCTTCTTTTTTCTTTTTTTCTTTTCTTTAATCCACTTCCCCCACCCTGGAAATTATTTTAAAGTTTCCCTTTGCTTGCTGGCTCTGCCCTGAGTTCTCACTTTCTAGCACTCATCGGTGATGATTGCAACCCACATTCACTGCAGTAAAAGCAAATAGGGAAAAGGCTTTCCTACACCATCTGACCATAGTATGTATGTAGTGAAAATGGGAGAGAGACAGAAACCATAATAGATGTTTTAGCAACACAAACACACACTGTCCTTTTTGCATACGTATTTACTCAATTTTTTCTGGAGGTCTCATGTGCTTCAGTTGCTCATTTATTCTTCAACCTTGGATAAAGAGACGAGGAGATGAGAGAGGGGGAGGGACAGACAGACTTATAGATGACAGATCTGTAGACAATGTTGTTAGCATGCCAGATCTTATTACAGAACCGTGGGAGGTCATGTACGCCATATCCCGACTCCATGGGGACCACCACATTTAAAGCAAGATGAAAAAAAAAAGTGATGTGGGGGTGAAAAAAAACCCTCATGGGCAGCCTTCAAAGGCAGAGACAGGTTGTGACTGGATTAACATTTATTGACTGTTTAAGCCTGCTTTTTTGCTTCAGGACAGAGATACACGAGTTTAATTGCAGAGGCTGTTCTGCCAACTGATCACCAGAGTGGCAACCAAAGCTTAACTAATAGGTCCTTCATTAGTGAAAAGTCTCTATTACAAAACAAATTAAGCATGCTCTGATCCTAACCTACAGGTCCAATGGCATTACGGCAAAGTTTAAGCTGTTAGAGCATTGAAAAACTTATTAAGGGTTAGCGCTGAGATAGCACTTTGCTATTGATTTTACAATACACAGGTATTATGATTTATGGAGTGCTGGTGTCACTCTAACAAGCTGAAGGACACACAATATCATCTCCAGCATCATTAAAATTCAGAAGCCTCTAGAACTAACTCATCAACCACTGTGCATTGTCACAGACTATGGAGCTGGGCTCCAGTTTAAAAATGTCCTAAGCTTTAGGACAGTTGTCTTTTTGCTTGTTTGGCAATCAGAAATATGGAGCTGCCATTCAAAATGTATTCCATGCCTTCAATTAATTATCAGAATCTATTTTCACAATGTATTATCAAATGCATTTTGTTATTTAATTTTGCCTTTTAACATCCAGGAGAATTTTGTGAACATTTTAAATATGCCTCTTTAAGGAAGAAAGACTGTCTACTAGGACAATATGTAATTCAAGCAAGGCTGTAATTAAACCATGCCAAAAATGATTACCTTTATTTTTTAAAATACTCAGATAAATATCTGGCTGCACTAGCTGGGTAATTAATCAATAGATATTCAATGAGCACCAATTAAGCTCAGGTCATAGTAATAAGAGCTAATTGTTATTGAGTATTTACTATGTTCCAGAATTATTCTAAGACCTTTTGTTGTATTCATACATTTAATCCTCACAATATCCTTTGAGATGGAAACTATTTTTTTATGTCCACCATACTGATAGAAATATTGAGGCCCAGAGAAGTTAAGTACACAGCTACCAAATGGAAGAGACAAAATTCAGTAAGACACTCTGACGTCCAAGCATTATCCTGGGCCAATTCCAATAACTAATAATCATTTCTATTAGCAAAAACAGCACTCTTTCAATCAACTTCAATGTCTGTAATTCTGTAACTTGAGGATTAGGTAAAGATGTAAAATTGATCACTAGTTTTATCAAAAGCCTTCCTGTACAGTGTTATGGAGACACTTTTCAGTTCTCTTTTCCCTGAGCTATATACTCCACAGTAAGTATAATATTCTTCTAGACCTAATTTCTGTTCCTTTAATCATTGTTGAGGCTTCCATTTACTTATATCTTTCTACTTTGCATGAAATGATAGATAACCTAACACATAATGTCTTTCTTGTTTTAGACCATTCCCCCACCCCACCCCCAGCCCAGCATCTGTGGTATTTACAATCAGTGTTGGCTTAAACAAATTAAATTACAAACTTTTAACTTGTTTACCAAAGAATGTAAATTGGTTAAGTTCTATGTCTATCTTGTACCTGCAACTAAAGAACTTGGGACTGGTGTAGCAAAACACATCTTTTCCAAATTTCTCTCACCTTTTTGGAGGCCCCAAAGCATGGCCCTCAAAACAGTGTTATAACCATATTATTGATTCATATTCAACTTTACAATTCAAGATCATTTCCTGTCTAATGTGCATAGTGAATCATTTTCTAAATTTTATTTGAGATTCCTTTTCCCACATACAAGCATTATGTATTCCGATTAAGGGTTGTCCCAATTATTATAGCCAGTTTTACAATTCAAAAGGTTATTAGATTTCAAATTTTGCTTGTCATTTCCTCTGACCATCTTGGTGCCATTCCATCATGTAAGTCCCAAAGAATTTCAGGGATAATACATTACAGATCGATAGTTGGCACCTAAGGAAGACCATCTGCCAAGCCAATACTGAGTTAGAAAAATCTTCTCCTTTGTTATCTATCCATCCAAGTAGGTTGAATGTAACTTATCAATCCCAGGGAGTTTCCGTGGTTCTGATTATCTTCTGATCATGCTGGTCCTTTACCTCAAAGTACCTTTACATTCACTCTCTACTTATAACATCACAATTCATTGTTAATGGTAGGGCCCAAGTATCATCTCTTCTGGGAAACCTTCTGTGTTTCCTCAAGTTAGAATTAGTCACTCCATCCTTATTTGTTTCCCTATGTTAGCAACTTAATTTTGACTGAATCAAAAGACTCACTGAAAGGAAGTCGGATATGAAATCAGAGTTTTGCTCAAGTGCAGTTTTGCTGCGTTTACTCAGTTGGTCCCGGGAGCTGAGAATCTTCCATAATATTCATCACTAATACTTTAGTCTCATTTTGACATCTTGCAGTATTGTTTTCTGAACTTGGGCTCTTTGGTCTTCATTTAATCAAGTTGTTTTTCAATAGCTTTTATCTTTCTCAAATTAGCAATGAGATAAAGTTTCTTGTGTCCTTAGTGGTAGTTCCTTTAAAATATGCAGCTTTCTGAACTCCTTTGTCTCGTGAGATATGCCTAATTGTGTTTTCAGTCTTATTTTGATCTACAAGATCCTTAAGAGCTGGTTGAAACCTCAGCAATAAGTTAATCCAACCCCTTTATTTGTAGATAATAAATTAATCTGGGGAAGATTGAAGAAACTAACTTCTAACTAACTCATCCAGCTAGTTAGGGTGACACAAATGGATTACAATGAGTGTCCTGTTTCCAAACCTGAAAGGGACAAATTAGCCACACCTAAATGTGGAAAAGTGAAATAGACCACAGTGGTGCTGGTCACATGGGATTTTATTGAATCAGCCTTTACACATCCATGTGCTTTGTTTCAATGGGGTCATTTCTGACAATCCCCCTAAGTTTCCTAACTCTGATTTCTGAAAATTAATATTCTGTGTTTACCTGAGTTTATTTCCATTCCATCACAAACTTGAACTCTAAATTCAATTCACCTTCATCAAGGATGTCTTAGTTTCTATAGCCTCACCTATCCTCTCTTCTCAAAGAACAAACCACACAGCTCATAAAGATTACTCTGTTTCTGTACATAACTTGTCATTGCATGAATAGTCTCCAAGTCTTTGCACATGGAACGTTCTCCCCAGCATTGCCCATTACAATCCTAAATCTTGTTCACAACTCATCTCAAGTTCTTTTTTTTTAATCACATTCAAACACTTCCTTCAAAATTAATTATTTAATCCTCTCCCTTCTCACAGTACTTCTTTAGTCCCAATGCTAGCTCCTTCTTCAGTCTGTTTTCCATTAGGATTTCTTTTTTTATTTATTATTTTCTAGACTGCACTCACTAAAGAGAGATATTTTCGTTTGAGTACTGAATGACTTCACAAAGCATGATCTAAATAAATGTTTGTTGAATTAATAAATTAATGATAAGAAAGGTATTTTGAATATCCATTGCTTTCTACACAAATAGATCTAACCCAAAAACTCCAGAAATGTCTTCATTTGTTAGTCAAGGGATTTTTTTCTTTCACAAAATGTATCACATAAAGAAATTCTACGATGTAAAAACTAAGTATGTTATAACATGCTTTATATATCATGAACCTGTATTGCTATTTCTAAACATGACTTAAATTTTATATTCAATTATGATAAATTGTAATTTTTGGATTTCCTTACCCTAATTATCTATATACAGTAGAAGAAGGACAATTTTAAATACCTACAATCTCATTGAAATATAAATAACTTTATAAAACATTATTATAAACCAGTTTCAAGGTTGTTGTTTAGATAGTGTCAACTCATTCCCAAAAGATTCAAGTGAGAACAGAGAAATTCACTCTTTTGGATGTTTCATCTAAACAAAGGCAGATATTTAAATATTTGGGAACACCAATGTAGCTGCCTGCATATTCTTTTCTCTATTTGAGGAATAGTCCGATTTTGTCCTCACTGTTAGGTTAAAGGTGTTCTCACACAAACCTAGACATGTCTTTGCTTCTCTTCATCACTTATAAGTTCTGATGTCACCCTTTCACTCCTTGAATAAATCCGGTATCAGCCCCAGCCCATATAAATCTGTTCTGCCCCTTTGCTTCTGTCTTCATGTACAGCACACTGTAAATAATCATAATGGAGTGGTTGTAAACAGTTCTGTGGTACACTGGAGACCCCTATTGGTGAGACTCGGGCAGTGAGCACGTAGCCTGATACCCCGAGGAACAGAAGCTGGGTAGGCTTCTGCTCAGCTCCTTTGGGTTCCAGTAGAGCCCAAAGAGACACCATTGACGATTTTTGCATACTGATTAATCAGTTTGTGAAAGCAAATGTGTGTGGGTTAACTGCACTTTGTGTTTGTATGAAGACATCACTAAATAAGAAAGCAATACAAATGACAAAATAATGTGACCTGCAATTTTAGGGCAATTCATTTCCCATAGATAATAGACAACAGGGATACATGCAGCATTGCTGTTATATAAGTACATATTGATCGAATACGGCAAAGCAGCCACAGATTCCCAGTCTCTTGGAGTAAATTATATGTTTCATATATCCAACTTTAAAGACAATACTGTATTGCTTTCAAATATTTCTGTGGTAGAGTTTCATAAATAACTAGGTTTTTGCAGGATCCTTAAAAGATACCCTGCTTAATAATTTAAAAGGTACTAGTTTAGAACCTCTGAATGTTTACAATAAAATATTTATTTCAACCATAAAGGAAAAGTTAATTTATAATAAAAAAAAATGATTACCTCTCAAACATTAAAATTAATTTGATGGCTTAAAAGATGAAACAGCTAGGGTTTCTATTATAACTAATCTTAAAGGTATTATATGAGGCCAAATGCACCGTAAATCTTCATTCATTTGGGATGGGGGACTGTCTGAGAATGTTAATTTGTACATGTTGTCCAGTGTTTTCCCTCTTATATTTTTCACATCTACCTTTTAAAATACAATGTTAAAAGAATAATAACAACATGAATAAGACACCTATTTATTTCAAATATTGGCTATAAAGTTGTTTTTAAACTTCGGCCCTGTCCATGCTGTTCTGAAAAAGCAAAGCTCATCAGCTACCAAATGAAAAATGTCTTTGTGCTTAGACTTGAAATATCCATATCCTTTAACTGGCATATTAACATAAAACATCTTATTAAACAAAAGCACTGCTAATAGGGGGGGAAAAACGTTGGGAAAAAATTTACAGACACAGTCAGTTCTTGATTCACCTTTGTTATTGGTTTTGTTAACATTTTCATACTTGTTTTCTTCTGTTTGATTTTTCCTTTCAAATGAAATTGCTATTTCTCCCACCTTTTTCCTCTCCTTCATCCCACCTCAAAACACACACACATACACACACACACACACACACACACACACGCACGCACACGATAAAGTAAATAAATAAATAAATAAATAAATAAATAAATAAATAAATAATATTTTAAAGACCCGCAATCCTGCTCTTGCCTTGAGGTGAGGCTCTTATTGTAGGTCAGAGCCTGGGAGTGAAGTATAAAAACCAGATACCTGGGAACTCAATATAAAATACAAATTCCTGTTCACACACTGTGATCGTTGATGATCATTTATTTCTTTGCCACATATATGAAATTGCACATGCCTGTGTAATTTATTCACGATGAGTTCCTAATCTTATTTGAAATGAAAGAAAATGTTTTTACTCTTCTACATGCAACTGCCACTAACCTGCTCGGTATGGTTTATTTACAAGCTCAGACTGAGTCCCATAAGCTGAAGCCTAAGAGGGGTTATGTTTGAGGAAGGATCTCCCGTTTTAGGAAATACACTCTTCTCCTTCTCCCCACAAAGTTCCCAAGTGAACGTGGCCTAATGGAACCAGCACTGAAGCAATACTTTCTTGACATCAAGTTCTGAGTGTGTGACTAGGGTACGGGTGGGATGCTGGAATTTCAAAAAGGTCAGAAAGCCATAGGGCCCAGGGGCCTTGAGGTCTAATCTCAGCACAGTTGCCTCTGCCACCACCTTTCCTGAGTGAGTTTAAAATCAAACAAACAAAACAGTGATTTTCTTGAAGTTTATGCACTATCTGAACTATCTGGAGTTGATTAATAACTGATTTTTAAATACAGAGTACGTGAAGCTAAACTCTGTGCTACCTTCGTGGGCTATGGGGCAATGCCCCACAAAGTACAATTCTAGAATACATACTTGGAGCTAGCTAATGATCCCACAAAAAGCAGACTTATAGTAACACATTCCTACCCAGTCTCTCTTGGCTCTTGACAACTGTTTTCTCAAACTCTGAGAGATGCAGGATGAATGTCTTGTATAGCCACTATTTCTGTAAACATTAATGACAAAAAGAAATATTATTATAAAGAATAGAACTGCTTTATTCAGAGAAAAGAACAGAGAACAAAAGTCTGAAAGTTCAAAGAACCAAATGGTCCCAGCTCTGCCACAGCTAATTCCATAATCTCTTTCCTACCCTGCCCATGTCATACGTGAGAAACGAGGGGCATGATGTGTGTAAAATTGCTTTGAAAAGCTGTAAGTTCTGTCTCCATGTGGGGGTTAGTATTATGCTTACTACTGTCAAAAAATGCCAGTGCTGCTCATTGCTATTAGCAAAATCCAATTCCTTTTGTTTGAGTTTTGCCTACAGAAAGCAATAAAGTGAAATAAATATCCATTAGTCAGTAGTCAACATATATTGGAACAGCTGAAACACCAAATCTTTTTCCTCTAACAGCAGAATGCTAAACTAATGTTATTTCAGGAGTTGTGGGGGGCAGGAGGGGAGGCATTGCTGAGTTGAGGTGTGGGTAGGTTGGGGAAATGCAGCTGGGATGGGACAAAAACTCCTCTTCCTAGTCCCAAGCAAATGTCTCCACTGAATTCCACTCAATTTAATCATGCCTAAGATAAGAGTCAAAAAGAGGGTCAGCTTGAATGGAGGCCTGTTATTGGTCAGTGTTAAGAAGATATTGATAGAAAATGTAATGCAATACATTTTCTTCTGCCACACATTTCTGAATAATAGCAATTTGCCAACTAGCTAACCACCTCAGCATAAACACTGCAACGCTCGTGCTGAGTCTCAGAAAGCCTGCTTGTCTGCAAGTGCACAATATACGAGGCAAATCACCGTAAAGCTCCGTGCCACCGTTCAGTGCAAACACTCCTTAGGTCCTGCTGTGACTTGGCATACCCCACCGGACAGCTGGAGACTGGAGAAGAGGGGCTGCTGCCAACAACGTGTTACAAGGGATTTGAGAGCCATTTTCTGGAAACCAACAGTCCTGTGCTTTCTTATTTCATGGGCAGATATTGGAGGAGCTGCATATAGATACATTGTGATGCAGTGTACTGTCTATTTATACCTGATATGATATACAATAAAACACTCCAACATGTTGCAATCCCATTTGTGAGCTCGAGCAAGGAAAAATAGGGAGACAGTTTGCCATAGCCTTATGTGATGTCTGATATAATTTTGGAAATCAGCTATTGCCCCAAACAACATTTTATTACATGCATCAAAAAGATTTAACTTGCTAAGGATCACATAAGTGTACTCAGAATATGCTTCATCGCTAAGACTCACTACAGATAGATGGTTTATTGTACATCTCATTCCTTCCCCCACCCCCAAGATTGCTTGCAATGAAGTGTTACCAGAGATCATTAAAAAAAGATTGCTCATTTTATGTAGCTTGAATATATAAAATGGTAGTTATCTAAATTCCAGTGGCAAGAATGTTTGGAAGACAATGGCAAGAAATAAATGAAAGTGAGTTAAATCAAGACGACAGGCTCTGTAGCAATTAGTCTAATGTAATATCATTTTTAATGTAAAGAAGCTACACTTTCTAATTTTCACTAAAAGCCCTAGGTGCTGAATGGGTTATAATAAATGCATGCAATAAAAAACAGGTACACTCATCTTATAAAGCAGCCTATTAACCAGACTGCTAGTGCTGCAAAATCCAGTACACAGTAAACAATACTTTTTCTGTTAGAATAATGATGCAGAGTTTACTCTTTTTATACCATGCAGCATTTAGGGACCACATCCATTTACCAAAATAATACCAAATTAGTACTGTAAATATTGAAATCAGACCTTTCAGGCTAACCAGTGGCCCAATTTTCTCTTCAATCTGCTCTTAATCTCAATTCATCAACAACACTACCTTATTATCGAACTTTGACAGCCAGCTAAGGCTTTTGATAAATTATACATCTCAAGCCAGATTTAAAATTTGAAGCTCAAGTGCTAATTATCTATACAGGCCTAGTTAATAACGAGATTTCTTGTTAAGTATCTGATCACAGCATGGGCATCATTTGTCAAGATCCTCAAGTCTACCTTAGAGACCGGCTCTTCGAATCCTCCCTTGCCTACCATATGTAAAATTGGGATCTTTGTTTCTATAATAACCTTTTATTAGGAAGCTGACATAATGATTAAGTTCGCTGTAGACACACACAATGAATTAGACAATTACCCTTGCTGCTTTAAACCACTCAGACTCCTAGCAAGACAAAATAATTAATATTGAATTTTAATTTGATGTGTTCCACATTTAAACCCCAATTTGCCAAGTACACCTGGAAAGCTGCCGCTGTTTCTTTGCAGTTTGTGCTGATGAAATAAAGGCCCCCGCAGTTTGAATGTAAAAGCACAGAAGGCACGATGCGCCACGATCACTTCTCAGTGGAGCACAGAAATTTCTAGCATTAATGGGAAAGGTAATTACCTGGGTCTAACTTTATAGCCTTTTCTCTAATGAAACTATAATCTCCCAGGCCTATATACTTTAAGCATTTGCATGATTTTAATGATTTCAGTGCCATAACTGTTGGTATACCCAGTCATTTTGAAATGAAATGTCTTAAACACAAAAATGTTAATTATATTAACAGGCTATTCTTATTGGCACAGAGTAAGGCTGAGTCAGAGAGGAGCACCATTATAAAAACAACCAAAGGCAGCATTTCTCACATGGCCACAAAAAAAGATGAGCCACGGGAGTAGAAATCCATTTCCTCTTGTTCATCGTCTCTGCAAACTTCACCATGACTCTGCATGGCAAACAGGCACAGATGCTCACGTCCTTTTGACTTTGCTCCCACCCCCGATCTTTTCCAGAACGGGGTTAGGATGGGTGTAACATGAAATATTTTCACTCTCTAATCAAATTTCCTTTTGGAAAATGATTAACCTTCTTGGTTGGAGCATTTCAGTGTCATGGGAAGGGCTGGGTATTCATGCAACTTTTCTTTCCTGAAAAGGCTGAGTTTGGGAGAGGAAAGGAGACTGCAATAGCATCGCATAGTGCCAAGACTGAGATGCAGGCCTGAACTGAGTTATCTGTTTTAAGACCTATTAAGCCAACTCTTGTTATTACAGGAAAAGAATAAAGATTCACAATCCATTTATTATGAACTCTAAAAACCCTTATTCATCCAGTTCAAGCAGCTTACGTGCTCCTGAGTCCGGTGGCCAAGTCCAGAAACAATGGCTTCTCTGCTCTCCCTCAGTTTTCTTTACCTGCCTCCTTTCCCATAGACTCACTGCCTCCAGGGTCCCTCCCCAAGTGGAGTGACAGCCAAAAGAGAATCTAATACTTCTGGATGTAGGGGAGCCAAGGAGAATTTTTTTTATTTACAGCAGCCATTTGGTTTGTCAGGTCTACCTGGGACAGAGAAGGGTTCATACAGTCTCTCACCGAGGCATGGACCCAAAGATCCTCAGCCTTGGTTCTACCATCAGTGCCAAATCGAAGGTACTTATGGTGAGCACATCCCTCCCACCAGTTCCCTGCAATACCCACATGACCACAGTCATGGAAAATGGTTCCTGAGCTTGACCTTGACACTGTTAAGTTAGAGGTGAAGAGCTGCTTTGTTGATACCACATTTCCGTGAAAATAAGACCGGGTCTTATACAAATTTTTGCTCCAAAGGACGCATTAGGGCTTATGTTCAGGTATGTCATCCTGAAAAATCATGCTAGAGCTTATTTTATGATTAGGTCTTATTTTCGGGAAAACATGGTAGGTGTGAATCCGGGCTTTGAAAGTTTAAAACTATGCAACCTTGGACAAGTTAGGTAACCTCTCTAAGCCTCAATTTTATTAGGAGTACAATTAGAATAACAAGGGTCTACTTCCTAGAGTTGCTATGAGGATTACATAACATAATATACATCACATTCTCGGGACAGCTGTTGGCACTAGTAAGTGCTTAATAAATATTCGCTGCTACTAATAGTGTTAGTTGTCATTGTTGTTAGTTAGAAAAGTGTTGCAGGTTATTATTTAGTAGCCCTTAAACAGAGCATTTGCTTTTGGACATTTGGCCACCACACAATTTAATGAAGATCACAAGAGTAACAAGTCTATAGTCAAAAATACTTCTCTTCCTCAGGCATGAATTGAAAAATGGAGCCACAAGTCTAAGTAATATAATTGATGATTATTAAAATAAAGATTCTAGGTTTAAGAAAAAAACTAAAAGGAAATGCAATACTTTTTATATTGCGGTGAAAGACACAAAACAGAAAATTTACTATCTTAACCATTTTTAAGTGTACAGTACAGTAGTGTTAACTAAATGCACATTGCTGCATAACAGATCTCTAGAAATTTTTGTCTTATAAAACTGAAACTCTATACCCAATGAAAAACAACTCCCCTTCCCCCCCGTCCCTGGTAACCACCATTCTATTTTCTCTTTCTAAGAGTTTGACTACCCTCAATACTTCATCTAAGTGGATTCATGTAGTATATGTCCTTCTGTGACTGGGTTATTTCACTTAGCATAATATCTTCAAAGTTCATTCATGTCATAGCATTTGACAGGATTTCCTTCCTTTTCAAAGCTAAATATTACACTGTATATGCTACATTTTCTTCATCCAGTCATCTGTCAGTGGACATTTAGGTTGCTTCTACCTTTTGGCTCTTATGCATATGCAATGAACATGGGTGTGCAAATATTTCTTTGAAATCTTATTTTCAGTTCTCTTGGATATACATCCGGAAGTAAGACTTCTGGATCATGTGATAATTCTATTTTTAATTTTTTGAGGAACCTCCATACTGTTTTCCATAAAGACCACCATTTTGCATTCCCACCTACAGTACATAAGGATTTCAATTTCTCCACATTCTCCAAAACACTTGTTATTTTCTGTGTTTTTGATAGTGGCTGTCCAAATGGATGTTAGGTGGTATCTCATTATCGTTTTGATTTGCATTTATGATTAATGATATTAAGCATCTTTTCATATGCTTGTTGGCCATTTGCCTATCCTCTTTGAAGGAACTTCTAGTCAAGTCCTTTGCTCATTTTTTAATTGGATTATTTGTTTTTTGTTTTTGTTGGGCTGTAGGAGTTCTTTATATATCTGGATATTAACCCTATATTAGGTTGTAAATATTTTCTCCCATTCTATTGGTTGCCTTTTCACTCTGTTGATTGTTCGTTTGCTGTGCAGAAGTTTTAAAGCATGATGTAGTCCCATTTGTCTAGTTTTGCTTGGTTTCCTGTGCTTTTGGTGTCATATCTAAGAAATCATTGCCAAGACCAATGTCAGGAAGCTTTTCCTCTGTATTTTCTTCTAGGAATTTTAAAATCATTACAAGTCATATGTTTGGGTTTTTTATTCATTTTGAGTTAAATTTTGTATATGGTATAAGGTAAGGGTCCGACTTCATTCTTTTGCATGGGAATATCCAGTTTTCCCAGCACCATTTGTTGAAGAGACTATCCTTTTCCTATTGTGCAGCTTTTGACACACAATCATTTGAACATCATTTAACCACGTATGTGAGAGTTTATTTCTGGGCCCTCTGTTCTGTTCCATTGGTCTATATGTCTGTTTTTCTGCCCATATCATACTGTTTTTATTATTGTAACTTTTTAATATGTTTTGAAATCAGAAAGTGTGAGGCTTCCAAATATTTCTTTCTCAAGATTGTTTTGGGGAAATATATCATGTTTTAATGTTATTGTAAATGTTGCTATCTTTGCTTAGTGGGACTATGGGATACCTATCTGAATTCTGCAGGTTGCATTTAATAAGCAAACATTACAAATGAATATAAATTGGTATAACTCGGGAGGGAAAGGAAACATTCTTCATTTCATAGCTGCATAATTTTGATTCTAAGTCTCTAGTTCTGCTAATGATAGAAAACTTAGTGCTGTTAATTTCAGATATAGTTGATGCAATAAATTTTTTGTCAGTTTGGAATGATGTTATCAGCCCAGTTTCAATATAGTACTTAGCAACATCTCCAGTCTGCCTCTTCTTCTCACCTCTTGTCTGGACAACAGAGGATGCCATTGAGGGGGTATTGGGGTTGAAGAGAGCTGGAAGATCTCTCACCTGATATTGTCATTGGAAAGCCACCGAGGCCCACCCTGGCCTGGCCCCTGAAGGATAATGCCTGATCCTTGCTCTGACTGGTGACAATTCGCTAGACACTGGAATCCTCTGGCTTTCAGCCCAATATTTGTGATGGATAATGTCCCAGAGATATAGGCAATTTTCTTTCCCAACTCTAGTAAAAGGTCCATAGGTATATTTTCAATGCCAATTTTGATGCCCTGCCATCTCAACTACTCTCCCAGTTGG